>NC_056740.1:377372113-377482113 GCF_019279795.1 Protopterus annectens
TATATATATATATATATATATATATGTGTGTGTGTGTGTGTGTGTATATATATATATATTCAGAGGGAGTGGACATTTTTTGTTTTATTGCAGAGTGATGGCAGGAAGGAGGGAGGGGTGTATATCTAGCAAATGGCTGCCTGTTCAGAGGGCTAGTACATTGAACAGACTTTTTTTAAATTTTTGCTCTTCAAATGAAGGCTTGGGTTGATGGAACACCAGTACAAAGAGCAGCTCCAGGCTACCAAATCCAGATATGCCTCTGGGACTGTGCTTTTCATCTGTCTTCATTGTTAATTTTTTTTTTTTTGCCAATAATCTTTTTCTGATCAGGAACCTTTAGAGCCTTTCTAGCTGTATAACTAGGTACATTCCGGAAATAGCAGTGTACTTAGTAAGTAGTCTACAGAGTCCAGGATAATAATAATATCCTTTAACCTAGTTGAGATAGCTTTGGGAATCTATTGTGCTAGACTGAAGGATTTATTAACTACCAGTGCAACATGGTGGTCAAAGGTGAGGGAACTGTTAACCCTGGATCCAAGATCTGACTACCATGTCCATGTGGACTGGGGACCTGGCTATGCTGTAATTTTGTATAACAGGTGTTCCCCAAAGGTGACAATGCTGCACTTTGTTTTGCATTTAGATTGGTCTCTTTCTCCATACAGCATTGGTTTGTAAGGACAAGTTCTTGCTGAAGTGCTTCTGTGTCGGTGGGGGAAATGGAAGATAACACCCAGCTTGCAGTCATCAGTGAATCTGCTTAGCCATACCTCAGGGTTTGTGGATAAGAATTCCCCAATTTATGTTGACATGCATCTTAGTTACTTTTATATTATATCAGGCAGACAGAGCATCATTTGTATATCCCACAGAAAGGAGGCAGCTCAGAAATGAAGCACTTCCACAAATTCAGTAACGGTTCCTCACAGCATGAGAAGTAAACCCCAAAATGCAACTCATAAACCACGAAAGGCCGATCAGCAGCCGCACCTCATCGTGTACTTAAAGTTAAATAATCACTTTTAAATAACTTTTAGATAAATGGCAACGAAATAAAAGTCCAAGAGTTTATTCACAAATACAAAGTCAAATAAGAAGTCAAGAAGGGCTTTGTATTTGTGAATAAACTCTTGGACTTTTATTTTGCCAGTTATTTAAAAGTGATTATTTACCTTTAAGTATATGGTGAGGTGCAGCTGCAGTTCAGCCTTTTGTGGTTTATGACCTCCACAAATTCGACACTGAACAACACACGTACTACTTCAAGTACTACCTGCTGATCTGCTGATGTCATTATTCTTTTTCTACTATATTATGATACCTCTTATTAATAATACTACTGTAAGCTACACTATGTAAAATCAGGGTACAGTTGTGGAAAACTCACTCTGATGATCTTTGCATCTTAAAGATCAATTGTGGACTTGTAGATTTGGCAGATTGCACTTAGGATAAGGTTCACAGGAAACTACTATGTTAGCTGCCCTTGTGGACATTTTAAGCCTAACTAATTTCCCCTTCAAGGGTGAGAATCAAATCCTGTACATTTTGTCTGTGTGGTAAACACATTAACTGTTATACCAACCCCCAACCTCTTCCAATGAAGAGTTGGGGCAGAGAAGGGGGCTTGCATTTAGAGGCAGAGGACCATAATAATTTGATACTCATACATCTGGGGAGTTCTTACTGCCTGCAAGCTGACTCCTGGGCTATGTTGTGCCCAAAAGTCCCAGATCATAATCAGAATCAACTCTGAAAGCTGATGTTTTTCCATTTAATTAGGACTCCGGAGGTGAATTCTTCACTGACAGAATGGCTATGAATCAGATTTTTATGTCACTGACGTCTGAAAATAGACCTTCTAACCTAAATGTCTACATTTCCTTACTTGTCACCTAATGCACTGATTATGGTAATAATATTTTATTTTATAACTCATATAAAAAGTAAAGCAGAATTGTCATTGCAAAACTGTTGCAGGTGGACATCTGTAAGAGGAACATATCCACAAATATATATTTCTTCACAAAAAAAACAATGACTTCTATGTATTACATTGCTAGTAATAAACACACACATGAATATACATGCACAACCACACACATCACAATATGACATGGGTATAAAATCAGAATGCTATATTAGGCATGAGTTAAAATTGTAATGTAAATGCTTTTAAACTATGCCAAAGGTGGAAACTGAATCTGTGCTGTACTAAAAAGAAACCGTGATCCATTGCCAGAATTACTGTTCCAAATAATACATTATTCCCAGCCCGTTACTTCCTTCCTCTGAAACTTCTAATGAGCAAGAAAAGCTGAAGTTAAAGAAATGATTGGAACATTACCCAACAACTATAACTCATGACCAGAACTTTTCCTGCAAGAGATCTTATGTACAAACACCTATCCATGGATGGTATCAAAAGGGTGAATGTATTGTTTCGCTCATCAGTTTTTCTAGTGAAACTGTAGTAAGAATCTTTGTGTTCAACATCTTTGTATCATGTATAGTAAGAGTTAAAATGTGAAACTGCATTGCGTGCAAAGAAATAAGCTAAAATAAGTTGTTTTTCTTGTAAAGAATTTGCTGACCAAAGAGGAATGCACAGATGATACCTTAATCCAGGCACAAGCTTATCTTGTGCCTGACCTCTGACCATCTAAGGCTCCAGGATGTGAATTATAGCCTTGAGTGAAATTCCTTGTCTAGTAACCAGCCACTGTGTACGTGCAGGGAAGGGTATAAAAACCCATGTGAAGTGTACAGAATTTAGACTGCTGACATACCATGTACTTTGTAGCATGTCTCCATGCATGTAAAATAAACCTTTTTGCTTATTTTTATCTGCGTGATTCTTCCAGTATATGTTAAGAGTATTAAAATCTTTTGACATTTCTGGCACCCAAGACCATGGGGCCACCTCTTCACAGTACGAATCGCATAAGAGGGACTGAAAAACCTGTACAGGAAAGGGAGAATGAATCTCGGGCTCCCTTGAATGGAAAGACCTCCGACAAAGAAGTCGTAAGTAGAGGCCAGTCACTCTTAGATTCGATCCATGGTACGGTGACGAACGGGGCGAAAGAACCTCAGAAAGGTAAGCGTAACATTTTTTTTTCTTTCTTTTTGTGTTGTTCTCTTTTTAAAAAGAACAAAGGGACTAGTCATAAAGGAATTTCTTTTGTTTAAATTTTACAAAAGACCGGTAGAGATCTCAGGAAAAGGAAACAGTTTTTCTTTTAAATAAGAAAAATGGGAAACAGTTTTTCTTTTAAATAAGAAAAATGGGAATAGGAAGCAGTTGTTGTGCTAGTAAGGGCTGCTTAAATAAACGGACTGAAGATGAGGAATATATGTTTAAATTATATCCAAGAAAAAAAAAAAAAAACTTAAAATACATAAAAAATGAAAGACAAATTATGGATTTAGTGGTAACTTAAATAGATCAGAATGTCAAAATATGGTGAGAGATCTGCGTAGGGATGCAGGAGGCAAAGTTAAAAATCCAGTAAAGGTGGGATTCCCTCAAGCACAGAAATGGTTAAAAGAAGCTAATAAGAGGCATAGGGAACAATTTTTGAATAAGGAAAGTGGTGGCTCGAGTGCAAAAAGGTGCATTTTTTGTCCATAAAGAAGATGACGAGACATCTGTTGCCTGTCGTAAACCGACAGCCCCACCCTTGTATCCAGAAGTCCCTAAAGAAATGGTCGGTCCACCCCAGTATCAGGAAAAAGAAGCAGAAAATCAAGAAAAGGTGTCCTCCATAGTTTTACAGGAGGCATGCCATCCTGACTATGCTTTCTGACCCCACAAAAAGAATTAAAACTACAGTCAGTACCAAAATCCTTATGGTCCCTAGGACAGCACGACATTGGGCTAATAAAAACAGCAGGACAGGTTAAAATAACTCCAAAATCCGATTTTAGACCTCACAAGTGTCAGTATCCATTAAGTAAAAAGGCAGAAGAAGGCATTCTACCAGTGACCACAGTGCTACTGCGAGCTGGAGTTTTAATTCCATGTACAGATTCACCGTGTAACACACCCTTGTTCCCAGTAAGGAAACCGGACGGGACATGGAGAATGGTACAGGATCTGCAGGCTGTAAATGCTGCTGTAGTGCCAAGGGCTCGTGTGGTCCCAGATCCATCTGTTTTGTTAAATGATATCCTTCCCACGGATAAGTATTTTTCTGTTATTGACATTAGTAACGCATTCTTTTCTATTTCCCTACAGGAAAATAGTAGGTTTTGGTTCGCTTTTACGTTTATGAGCAAGCGGTACACATACACACGACTACCGCAGGGATATTGTGAAAGCCCTACAATCTTTTCGCAAGAAATGTCGACAAAGCTGGCACAGTTTCAACCAGAGCATGGCTGTCATCTACTACTGTACATGGACATCTTACTGGCTGCACCCACGGAGGCTGTCTGTGAGTCCGAAACTATTCGGTTATTACATTTTTTGGCGAAAGAGGGACATAAGGTAAATAAATCTAAATTACAATTTTGTAAAACTGAAGTACGGTATCTAGGCTATACCATTTCAATTGCTGGTAGACAACTAGATAACTGTAGAAAAGAAGCCATTTTACAGGTACCAATGCCCAGCACAAAAAAAGAAATGATGTCATTTTTAGGAATAACAAATTTTTGTCGTAGTTGGATTCCCAACTATGCAGAGGAAGTAAGTCCACTTTCGGAACTTATTTTCGCACTTCCCATGACAGCACATGATGCGCTGCAATGGATGGATAAGGCAATACAGGCATTTACTAGGGTAAAACAATTGATAGCAGGATCTGCAACACTTAGCTTCCCTGACTATACAAAACCCTTTGTTCAGACAGTAGATTGTAAGCAGGGCTTTATGACATCGGTTCTGTTGCAAACTTATGGGGATAAGTTGAGACCATTAGCTTTTTATTCCAGTAAATTGGACACAGTGGCACAATCTTTGCCACACTGTGTACAAGCGGTAGTCGCAGCTGCGCAAGCTGTGCAAGCGTCTGCAACCCTAGTTTTGTTTCATGACCTTACCTTACGAGTACTGCACTCTGTCGCAGTTATACTACTACAGGATAAAGTTACCTTTCTCTCTCCTAGCAGACACTTATCCTGCATGACAACGTTACTATCACAACCACACATGACCATTGAGCGATGCACCACTCTTAATCCAACCATGCTGTTACCTACAGCTGATGATGGTGCCCCTCACGTGTGTTTAGATTTAATACACTCTAATGTCTTACCAAGACCAGACCTTAAGGACCAACCTTTGGCAAATTCAGATTGGACCCTGTTTGTAGATGGGTCAGCACGTAAGAACGAGGCAGGTATCACACAAGCGGGGTATGCAGTCACAACTGAGACTAAGGTACTAGAGGCAAAACCCCTCCCCAGGAACCTGTCCGCACAAGCGGCCAAATTGATTGCTTTGTCCAGAGCATGCACAATCTCCAAGGATAAGGCAGTTACTATCTACACAGATAGTCAGTATGCTTTTTCCACGGTCCATGTCTTTGCACAGCAATGGAAAAATAGGGGAATGGTTACGGCCTCAGGAAAGGAAATAACCCACAAGGATTTAATCCTTAGCCTCTTACAAGCTGTCCAACTGCCACGGGGACTGGTCATCTGCAAGAGTGCAGCGCACACGAATGCCAAGGATCCAGTACTACTTGGAAATGCACTAACAAAGCTGCAAAAAGTGTAGCCTTAACCTCTACTTTTGCACTCGAGACCACACAAAAGGAACTTTACCCTCCAGATAAATTTGATCTACAAACTTTACAGGTAATGCAGGAACTTAGTACAGTTTGGGAAAAACAGCGATGGGTTAAATATGGGGCTATTCAAAAGCAGGGAGTTTTTGTAGGTCCAAATGATAAGTAAGTCTTGCCAACAAACCTTTTTAGGTATGCCTCATTAGTGACGCATGGCCCATCTCATCTGGGCCCTGCTGCTATGGTTCAAATGATCCAGCAAATTTTCTGGACCAAGGGCTTTATAGCATACGCTAAACGATTTTGTTTATCGTGCCTGCTTTGTGCATGATACCATGGTGGTGGGGTGCAGATCACCCCAGCAGCTTTTCCGCTGCCTCCGTTATCCATTTCACACAATCTGCATGATTTTTATTGAAATAATTCCTGTTCAACAGAAGTGATTTGTGTTAGTCATTATCAACGCTTTTACGAAATGGGTTGAAGCTTTTCCGGTAGCACACCCAGATGCACTGTCGGTAGCCAAGGCCCTTACAAATAACATTATCCCTCATTTTGGGCTACCTACACGCATCTATTCTGATAATGGCACACATTTCGTAAACCAAGTTATTCAAAAGCTGGCCGCCGTTTTTCAGAAAGAGTTAAAACACCATTGTGCCTACCACCCACAGTCAGCAGGGTTGGTTGAACGCCATAATGGCATTCTCAAAGGCAAGTTACATAAACTCATGACCGAGACACATCAGTCTTGGATAAACTGCTTACCTCTGGCACTCCTGTCCATGCGCACCACTCCCACCTCAAAAGGGGTCACACCATTTGAACTATTATACGGGAGACCTTATTACGTCCCGCAGTGGCAAAATTTTTGCCTGCGGAACGTGAGGGGGGTGAAGAGATAGCAGATTACATGAGGAAATTGTTGCTGACCAGAACTAACACTTCTCTAATGAATGATTGCTTTTCAGATCAGAAGAACAACAGGATCCTGGAAGCGAAACCCAGGAACTGGGTTTGGATTAAAATTGTCAAGAGGAAGACGTGGGTCTCCCCCAAGTGGAAAGGTCCATACCAGGTTTTGATAGCAACACCTACAGCAGTTCGAATAAAAAAAAAAGAACATCGTGGATCCATCTGACACACTGTAAACTGGTAAAACAGTTTGAACTGGACAAAACTTGAGTTCCCCTGAGGAACACTGATTAGTAGTAATCTTGTTTTGTATGAATATCTGACTATTGTAGCAATGCAGAGAAATATCGGAAGGGAGTAGCCTTTCCCACAAAAGCATTCCAAACTAATTTTGTTGTTAATAAGTGTGATTGTTACTTTTCTGTTTTGGCCGTTTTTATTTTTCAAACAAGACTAGCCAAGTAAAGAGAGATGATGCATATGCTCTATCTTTTAATGTTTCAAATTGTTGGATATGCACGGCTATCCCTACTGTACATGGTGGTCTAATGTTAGGTACAGTCCCTTTGGGGGCAAATGATACATGGACTAATTTACTATTTGAAACTTCCAATGTAGCCTTAAAGGACAAAATAGCATTACCCCTCATGGGTCGCCAGAATGGAACTGTAAGGTTGGATGGAGTCAGTGTAATGTAACCATAATTCATAACTGTACAATAGATGGGCACTGTGCAACGAGTTTCAAGCCTATAAGAGTGCTTGTTAATAGTACAGGGCTTGTTAATGACACAAGTTTCTTTGAAAAAATGTTATCTGTGTATGACCTTTTGTTTAAAGGGCTGCAAGACAAAGGAAATCACTCTGTTCCAGTCAATATTACACTTAAAGTAAATGATTGTTATTTTATCTGTGGTAGAAAAGCATACAAATGGCTACCAAGGAATTGGTCAGGCAGTTGTTTTTTGGGTTATTTAGCACCAGCTATAAGACATACATTTTCTCTTCCCCAAGGTAAAATACGAAATGTACATGCTGTTAATAAACCTGTTAATCCCGTAGGTAACGTTGATGCATCCTGGATCTATCAACACGATTTGGCCCATAGTAGCAGCAAGGGGCTATCACACATGGACTTGGGCGATGATGTTATTTCCTGGGCTGGTATTCTTCCAGCTTATGGGACAGTAAAATCCATTTGGGAGCTCAGAAAACTGTCAAAACTGTTAAAAACCCTGAGCAATGCAACTTTTTCTGTGCTAGAATTGGTGACGGATGAGTTAACTGCAATGAGGACTGTAGCACTGCAGAATCGTATGGCGCTCGATTTCACCCTAGCGGTGAAAGGAGGTACTTGCGAGTGTTGTCCGTTCATTACAGACAACGAATATGACAATAACAGCCATCTGGAGATCCTACAACAAGTTTCTAAACTTACAAAACCAGGACAAAATCCATTAACTGACTTTTTCCAAAATTGGTTTGGAAATTGGGGAACAGTACTTATGAATGTCTTAATTGCTATATGTGTTGGTGCCATTATATTCCTACTGTTGGGTTGTTGCTGCATTCCTTGCATCCGAATGATAATATTAAATGTATTGTCTGCCAATGCAACTAAAGCTTATTATTCTGAATATACAGAACATGAGTCATGCAAAAAACTGTATGAATAAAATGTATTACTGATGATACAAAGTGTTGTTAGGGGGGAAATGTAGTAAGAATCTTTGTGTTCAACATCTTTGTATCATGTATAGTAAGGGTTAAAATGTGAAACTGCACTGCGTGCAAAGAAATAAGCTAAAATAAGTTGTTTTTCTTGTAAAGAATTTGCTGACCAAAGAGGAATGCACAGATGATACCTTAATCCAGGCACAAGCTTATCTTGTGTCTGACCTCTGACCATCTAAGGCTCCAGGATGTGAATTATAGCCTTGAGTGAAATTCCTTGTCTAGTAACCAGCCACTGTGTACATGCAGGGAAGGGTATAAAAACCCATGTGAAGTGTACAGAATTTAGACTGCTGACATACCATGTACTTTGTAGCATGTCTCCATGCATGTAAAATAAACCTTTTTGCTTATTTTTATCTGCGTGATTCTTCCAGTATATGTTAAGAGTATTAAAATCTTGTGACAGAAACCCACTGATGACTCCTGATTGGTTCAAAGATGACAGCAAAAAGATCCTTAATAAAAACTGAATTAAAAACAAAGTTATGTAATTATATGGTGGTAAATTATGCATTAGACAGATTATCTGTTTTTTTTAACTCACTGGACATTTACCATTACATGTAATATACAGGAAATCTGATGCAATTTTGAAGGATAAGATTCTGCAAGTCAGCTGTTCCTTCAGACACTTCTTTACAATCAGCCAAGTGATAGCTCTAGGTGTCTAATATTACATGCTTATAGTTATAGCAGTAGGCCCCTTGGAGCAGGGGATCAGAAACTCTTACAGGTACACAAACCTAATCTCCCACGTGGCAAGCTCCTTTACTCTCACTCAATGGCTAAGAACTGGAATTCTTTGCCTCTAACCATTAGATCAACTCAAAACCCCTCTCACTTCAAAACCTCCCTCCATACCCACCTTTCCTCATGCTGGAAATGTACTTGCACCAAGCCCCCTCAGAATGTCCTAATGATCCCACATCCTGTCACCGCTGTTCTTTGTATGCAGACCTCATACTATTAATATGCCATGCAACTACATATACTGATTGTGTAAAATTGTAAATTCAGTTAAAAGATTCTCATGTTTAAAACATGTACATAATATTATTTTGTTATTGAGTGTAATGTCTTTCCAGTTTCATTGTAATTTCTTCTTCTCTATAATTGTCATTTTTTTGTACTGTGGAGTTTTTCTCCCTGAGCCTGCACTTAAAATGGGTTCTGTTTGACCTAGTGGACTATCCCGGTAAACAAAAAGCAAATAAATAAATAAAATAAAATAAATTGCAAATTTATGTTAAGTACAAGATGTTAAAACATTTCTTCTGAAGCTTACATAATGGGCAACACATTATTTGAATGTTATCTAGTGCAGCTAAAGAAATACTAAACAATGTTAGCATTTTCATATTTTTGTACATATCTTGAAACCAAACAACATTAATAGAATTGCTTAGAATCACACGAGAGTTCATAGATGGATGAAGAAAATGTCACTGACAGTATGTGTGTAGCCTGAGCAGTTACTATCATAGGTTGTTTGCAAAACTTTACAAAAAATAATATTTACTGAATTTATTGTGACTAATATAGTCCATTTTAAGGCCTACGTTGTAAATAACACTATCAGTGCAAAGGTGTTTGTGTCGAACACATTATCATTTATACTTCTTTTCTAACACTCGAGATTCTACAGATATGAACATCTGTCTGAACTGGAAGACTATAACCTGATCTTGTCATAGGATGTAATCACTGCAAGTTAAAATGCAACCTTCCAATTCTCAATACTGATGCAAGCGAGAGAAGGCAACCTATATGAGTCTGTCTTGGCCTGCTAGACTTATCTACATACCTGCAAAAACATATGCCCATCTGTGTGATACCCAATGCACAGGTCCAAATACTTTGAATGTAATAACTGCCAGTATGTTGGGATTTCTGCTGCCATCTCTAATTTACTGATGTGTTGTTATTTGCCTAACATACACGTCCCCATACATGACATCCCATACCTTGAATGTAACACTTTGTTTTTGCACTGGCAGGGGCTCAGTTTTCAAATTAGATATGAGCCATATTGATTGACAAATGATATGGGGTGATCAGTCTAACAAAGAAGTTCTTGACTATAAGTGCTCAAACAAATGTTTATGTGTAGCCATTCATCTTTTGGAGTAGCTGCACTTGTATTTCTGAAGTAAAAACTTGTTACAATGTGTGCTGTATAATGCAATTTGCCTGGATGTATCCTAGTTACTGTGTCCTGAATAAACGAACATTTGCAGAAGTCAAGTTACATTTTTGAAACGAATGGAGGATGCTGGTTTACATTTTAACCAAAACATGTTTTGCAATAGAAGCACAATACATTAGGTATAAAATTTTTAAATACATGATTTATAATATATATAGATGAAGCAAAAGCCATCTCAGAGGTATTTACAGCTTGCACCCCTACAAGTGTTTTTGAGTTGAAAACATGTTGGGATTTATTGAATTATTATGAGATGTCCTTATGAGATTTTTTTAAATCTTTAGTAAATCACAGTTGAAAGCATGGGAAAAGGAATACATACATACATTAATAAAAAAGTAAACAAATTATAGTGAACCGTATTATTGTTTTCATGCAGCAAGCATATAGGTTTTCTTTTTGACAACTTTTATTCACTCCAACATTACAGACATCGCTCATTTCCTCACTTCCCTTTAACCTCACTTCTTCTTCTGAACATTATTCAGAATGCTTAGTTCACACAAATTCCATTTATTTCTATGTAATTTGCACCTTCCCATTTTAAACATCTTATTTCAAGTTCTTGTATCTCATTTACAATACCCAGTACTTCACTTAAAGTTGATTTAAATTTTGATTTCAATCGTACTGTTTGTTTAGATTTTGGTTTCCATCTTTCAGTATTTGCTTTTTTGTCAGCCAATAGCATTAAACTTAGTAAAGCCTTACTGTTTCTAAACAATTCAGATTCCGTGTCCCAAATGGTTTTCTTTATTTGTTAGGCAAATATATAGTGTACTGTGGACAAAGGAAAAGGGAAAGAAATGGCATTTCAAAAGTTGAAATACCCTAAAGTCAGTGAGTAATATTTGAGTTCTTTCAGAGCTACCCAGACACTTACAACACACATTGTGACAAAAGCACACAAGAGTAAGAATGGATGCTACCATATAATTTACTATCATGGGAGCAGGAGAAACTATGTGACAGCCAACATATAGAGTAGGCTTTGAGTACCCAATACTATGGTGATACTCACTACTACTTTACATCTATCCCCTTAACCTACATATTTTGTACATCTGACTTGTAAATGTTGTTGTTGTCTTTCGGATTTTCCCAGTTAGGGGTCGCCACAGCGGAACTCTGGTCCGCTAATGATTGGCAGTAGATTTTGATGAACACCGAGGTGCCAGCTCGACGTTCAACCTTCAACGAAGGCACGTCCATTTATGCATGTCTTTCGAATGCCCACCCAACCGCGGTGAGGACATGCATACTCCACACAGAAAGCACTCCTCACACTCCAGCCGAGAATCGAACAGGAGAACCTCTTGCTGTGAGGCAACAACGCTACCGCTAAACCACCGCGGATGTCTATCTGAATCGTAACTAATACTGATCATATTTTAAAACAATTGTCGTGTAGAATTCCCTTCTCACTGTTGACTATATCATGGAATTGTATAGCATTTCAATGGATTTGCTATATCAACATATAGCATCATCTGTCTGAAGTTTCAGAAACTTGCTGTAAATTGCTTGAAGGTGGTTCTCCCGATTGGCAGCAAAAGTAGAAAGTGTTTAATGTTGGGAGGTAAACCACTGATCTCTAAATATACATACCCTTGATTTCTATATATATTGTCTCTGAGGTTGTGCCAACTCAGATAAAGTATATTTTGTGAAGCACTCTGTGTATACAAGTGTCTCACAAAGACAGGCATTCAGGTGTGAGCAAGGAAGCCACAAGCAGCTGAACAACAAGCAGGTAAAAGACATCACATTTGACATTTGATATACATATATAGACAGAGCGATACACACACACACACACACATACACACACACACACACACACACACACACACACACACACACACACACACACACACACACACACACACACACACACACACACACATATACACACACACATATACACACACACACACACACACATACACACACACACACACACACACACACACACACACACACACACACACACACACACACACACACACACACACACACACACACACACACACACACACACACACACACACACATACATACATATAACCACTAAGGAACTCTATGGATACAGACTGGTTCACAAACAGAACCCAGGAAGTAAGGGTGGGCAGTACTACCTCCTCTAAAAGATCCGTCACTAGCAGTGTTCCGCAGGTTTCAGTCCTTACACCACACCTCTTTGATATTTACTTTTTAGAGGTCAAAGTTAATGTTAAGGACTTGTGGTTGACCAAGTCTGCAAATGACCGTAAACTTGGTGCAGTCATAAACTCCCCAATGTATGATTGCCTATGTCATCATAAGGGATAATTTATTAAATGTGTTTCTTGTTTTAAAAAAAAAATCCTGCAAGAAGGACTATACTGAGCAAACATCTGGTCTCAAGACCAAGGAATAAAACTAAATGCCACGTGGTACAAAGTGTATAACTGTATCCTTCCAAATGTATGACTTTACCCCTAAAAACTGATTGTTGAAGTTAGGGATTTGGGAACCTATGTTAAAAATAAATTGTCCTTTAATCACCAAATATCCACTTTTGTAAGGATGTCCTCTTTCATCACATGGCTTATATCTAACTGTACTCTGTCCAGATCCAGTGATGAAATCATTTCACTGTACTTGGTACTCAGCAGGGTGATCACTGAGTATAACACCCTTTTCTTTATGTACTGATCCAAATGCTCATCAAAACTGGAACAACCACAATGCTTTCTAACTAAAAATTCAAGAGCTTAAACTGTAAATACTAAGCATACCATCTCAGTATCATACAGGCTACTGACAGGTGACCCGTACCTCATGCAGAGAGCTTCAATAGACCTTATTCTGTCTGACCTATTGCACATTTATATTGCCAGTGGTATCAACCACCCACATGAGGGATATCAGTCTCTTTTACAAAACCTATAAAACTTGTTGAAGGGATATGTATATATGTATCACAGAGAATGCCACTTGAATGGAGCTGTCTTCTATTCCACATAAATCAAAGTACTTATCTAACTCTATTCAAATGTAATTTGGATGAATGGATAGCACCCATGTCCTTCATGGATAGAAGAAAGATGTAAATGTCCCAACATATCATTGCTTGGCCTATCTCTGGGTTACTAGTATGCAAAATATAAAAGCTAAATCTACCATGGTAATGTAAGGCTAGGCTTCTTACGAATTTCACAGATCAATAACATTGTAAGAACTTATGAACCTATGAGCATATAGTAACTGAATTTATCAGTCTTTGCTATTATAATAAATAGTATAATCCTACCACCTTATGTTTCTGGGTATCTTAATCCATCATCAAATCTAATATTTTTGCAGGCACAGTTGGCATGAGTAGTCAGACAGCAGTGTTACCTCATCAGTTAATGCAATGTTATTTTATCAGGTAATACAGTCTATGTTATGAACCGTTGGGTTAAGAGAGTAACAGGTAGCTGTAACATCATGCACAGAATATTCCTGCAAAACAGATGCAGTCTTAGTTTTAAGCTGATTGTGCCAACTCCTATTGTTAATCTGTCTCATCAGGTAATCTCAATAGCATTTCAGTTTCCAGTTTTTGAATGAAGTCATTCCAGTATTGCACAAATCTCTTCTGTTACAACAGTAGTACTTCTGTAGTCTCACTTACGTAGGACCTTGACGTATTTGCTTGTTTCATTGCAAATGCTTCTTGCTGCTCTGAGTTTTTGTCTTTTGGGTTTTGTACTCCGCTATTTTCTTGAATGAAGTGCAGAAAGTATTCTAGCTATTGTCATAGTAAGGTTTCTGCTTTTGTAAGCTGTTTTACCAAAATACTTTGCCATTTAGTATATACTCTGCTTGTAATAAAACTTAAACAATATGTACTGATTTCAGTCTTCTCCCCATTAGCAGTTACAAGGGTGATAACCCATCAGGCTGTAATGTAGTCTTTGTCTGTCTTGCTTTGAACTTGCATGTTTTCAGATAATATTTTCACTGTCAGTATTACCTCTACACCCGCACATTACATTATAGTTATTTTGACAAGGTCATGGTTGAGTCTGAATTCCCATTCCTATGAAAAGTAATGAAATTCCTTTCTTACAAATTGAGACCCATTATAAGACATAATATCTGAAATACCAGACCTCAAAAAACTGATCTAAGAGGAACAATGAGTGAATTCAAATGCATGTCATGTAAAACACAGATTAAACAATTTTAGTCTTTAAACTGAAACTTTCTCTTTATCAGATCATCTGGACAAGTCATAACAGGCCGCATGTCCCATGTTCCCTCCCTGCATTTTATTATCCCAAGATGTGCTTTTTGGATTCTCAACATCTTATGTAATTTATTTGTATCATTATTTTGTTGTATTTGTACAACAGGCCTTGTAAAAAAATTAACTTTATCACAAAATGTGTAGTACATGTGGAGAGGTTGAGCAATTTTCTTCTTTCATCTAATCATCCAGTTTGTATTAAATTTTGCATTTCAAAGTCCAGTTCTGTGTACTGAACACATTTCTGCAACCTCTGTCCCAAATATAGGCAGGTAATAAAATACGGACTTCACTTCTAAGTCATAACCTAAGTTGCTTTTTTTGCTCTTTACTTTGTTGAGGTATACTGTGCTACGTACATAGCAATTATGCATCAAAGTCAGGTTTATACCCAATTCTTACGTCAAATCTCTATAATGATAACATCATTATGTGTAGACATAATGGTACTTTTTGTAAAGGTTTAAGAAAAAGTTTCTACAGTGGTTTGCGGTCGGCCCCAAGTAGATTTGCCCTCCATAAATGTACTCACAGAATTTTTCACATCCATAAATAACAAATATCTGAGTATATCTAGTCTAAGAATTGCTTCTCACTTTTGGCTAAGATCAAGTGTAGTAACTAGTCAGTGCTACTGAACCATGTGCAACTTGCTAATTTTGTGGGAACAGCACTGCTTCTGTACTTAATGGCCTATCATCAGCCTCCAGCAACATAGGATTTGTGAAGAGTAGGATACTCTCTTACAATCTTTAAAGCTGCAGAACGTTTCTCCAGTGCTATGTTGCAGTGCTTACTGTGTCTGTTTCAAGTAGCTTTCTTAATGGCATTGACACTTTTGACAGGTTGGGTTGTCTGGCAGGTAATTATTTCTACCTCCACTTGCCTACTCTGGTAATCCAAGCAAGTCACTTAATTAGATGGTGTCCCTGCATTTCCTCTAAAAACAGACATTTCTAGTATGATTACCTGGTTAACAAATGTTTTAAATAATAAAAAAATGTATACACTTCATTAAATATTGTCTGATGCCCAAAAATCTCAAAATGATTTGTCTGTCCACATGAACAACTGTTCTTATCTTTTCAAGATCAGGATGAGTACCTTGACTTATTATAACATATTCTGTATATGCAATACTTGTTTTATACAAATGGTTTGTTTCTATTCAGTTTTAAATCACTTTGTCTCAGACAGTCAACCATTTTTTAGTCTCTTCTCTGTTCTTTGGGTTCTTCACATACCAAAATACCATAAGCAATATTTACTACACCATACATGACTTATGCAACTACTCTGTGAAAAACTTCAGGAGCTGAAGAAATATCATTCTAATGAATCTTTATCTTTATCATCCCGATACAGTGCTAAATGTGCAGTTTTGAAATGTATGGGTCGAGTTTGGTTTGTTGGAAACCACATTTAGCATTACACACAGGAACATAAGTGGTCCCAGCTATCATAAAAATTGCTTCCTAAGCTGTCTTTAGTGGGTAGTGCTATCTCAGAATTGCATTGTTCAAGTGTTGTAATCTGATGTAAATTCTGAATTCATCTGGTATAACTAGTCGCTATACTGTTTACCCATGGAGTATGCACAACCTGTTTGCAATCCATCTACTGTTTCAATGCTATGGGAATCTTTCTTGGTGAATGAATAGCTAGTGAAATATCTTCATTTATGTTTAGACTGTGCTGATCTGGAATAAAACTGAGCTTTGAGAACAAATTAGCGTTCATTCTGACTAAAAATATTATTTAAGATATCAGACTTCATTTTTGTGTTTGACATTGATTTCATGGAGTACCTATAGAATAACATTTCTGTTAAAACATTACTGGACATTCTGGAACAACGTAGACACTAATGCATGAAACATTAACTTTTCTGAGTCACAGCAATGTGAAGTAATATATCTTTCAATCTGTTGATTAGTTCTAGCATGAATTAATAAACTAATTGTTTCACAATCATGCAACTTACGCATTGCTTGAACTTGCAACTTTGTGCATTTATAAATCTATGCATGTTTCACTTGACTGACTGCATAGTGCCTTCTAATGCTGTGAGACTTCACCTGCACACTGTGTATTCATTTAATTTCGTCCAACTTTTAGAAGACAAAATGCCACAATTTTTTGGCTGTAGACGAGGCACAATTTGATGTAAAATATCACGCTTTGTTTTTATTAATACAATGCAAGTTGTACTGTCTCAGTGATATTAGTGAATATTGTCTTTTAACAGCAATACCCCTGAATTTCTGTCACACTGTAGAAGCAATAATTACTGCACACAAATCAATTGCTTTGACAAACATTTTTAATCTGGTACTGACTTACATGAGTTATATACTGAATAATGAGCACATTTTATTGTATTGCATGCTTGCAAAAACTTTATTTGCACTTTCCCCCCTTCTATTTTGAACATTTTAGAAAAATGGTTCAAACCCTTATTTAGACATTGGACCCTAGGCCAAAATATTTCGCTGCACTGCCTACCTATCTCATCTCCCAGATACACAGAATATCCAGCTTTCTCCTTATCGTCACATTATCCATTTTAAAGTACATCCTATCATGAACCAATATTCCTTGTAGCAATCCTCTGTTTACTTATAACAGGCTGCTTGCTTTAACATCAAGCTTTCACTCAACAGAGATATCCCAGGTAATCAACAAACAACATAGTCTGTTGGCCTGGGAGTCCTGAGTTTACTACTCAGGGGAAGACAGTCTAAAACTGGTGTAGGAAATAAAGTGAGACAGAGTCTTCTGAAAACAGCGAGGGGTGTCATTTTAATTAAAAATAGACTCCTGACACTCAAACTCCAATATATATAGATGAAGCAGTTTTCATGACCTCAGCCTATGCTCCATAGCAAGGTCACAACAGCAAGAAGTAAAGGACATTTAGGTAGTAGCTGCAGAACTTCCTAGATAAAGCAGGACTAAATGAGTTGGTCCTGATAATGGATTACCTGAATGTTCATATACGGTTCACCAGATAAGGATGACTAGCTCCACATGGCTGGCTTAATAGGAATAATGGAGGAGAGGTCATTCTGGAGTTTTGTCTGACAAATGGTTTAAGTGACCAATGCATGATTCACCAAGAAAAACAGTCACAAGGTCATATACAAGAGTTAATAACATTCAACTCAGATAGACACCCAAACAACTGGTGGTCACAATCAACTATAGGCCATGGTCAGAGAAGGTTCTAGTCTCAACAGACATTCGGTTGAAGATCTATAGCTGACCAAAGCAAAAATGCAGGAGTTCAAGGAAATACACTTTGCACCAGTACCTCAGGAATAAGAGGAAGTGAGTGAAGCAAACAAATGGCAGTAACTGTGACGATGAAGCTGACCCTTTATAGAAATAAAGCACCTAAGGAAGATAAGCTTTGTCAAGGATGGCCTGCAGCTGAATCCTCAGGGCTTTTGTACATTTTGATGTGCCTCAGAGATAAATTATGGACCCTACTGTTCAATATCTTTACAAATAACCTTCACAAAGCTACCAAGGATGACTCAATAGTCCAATATGCTAATGATCCCACTCTCATTTGCTCTGCACCAAATGTCCCACTTCTTTCTAAGAAAACCGAAGACTCCTTCTCCTCTACTGAGTCCTAAAAAAGACAATTGTAGACTTTGCACTTAAGATCCAGCCTCACAGCAAATTCCAGCAGCAAAAACAGATGATCCAGACCACCAGGCTGATAAAAAAAGTACAGTTTTGTACCTACCATAAATGTAGATGTTCGAGTGTATACACTGCTGCAGTCATTACACTTGGGTTATCCTGCCATCAGGCGGTCCCGCAGTCGGCCCGAGTTCCAAAGTCTTGGTCCGGTGTCAGTTGCTGTCGCTTCTTCCCTGACGTCAGTGCATCAGTGGTATATAAGATGCAGCTGATGGCATTTTCTTCAGTTTTTCTTGCCCCAGATGTCAGGTGCCCCCAAAAAGGTAGGCAATGTAAATTGCTAATAAAACATACATAAGAAAAGCAATCAAAAACTTTCAGTTACCAGCAAATACTCCCCATAGGTAGTAAAGGGTAGAAGGCTTAGGTAAGTACCAGCAAGTAAGAGGGGAAGGAGGGAGGGTAACCTGGACTGCAGCAGTGTATACACTCGAACATCTACATTTATGGTAGGTACAAAACTGTACTATGTTCATCGTGTTACACTGCTGCAGTCATTACACTTGGGTAGAATCCCAAAGCTGAGGTAGGGTGGCTGGTTCTATAAGGCATTAGGGGTGGCTATAAGGCCCTGCAGCACTGCAGTGGCAAAGCCAGCTCTGGATTTAGAGTAAAGAGGCAGATGGTAATGCTTGGTGAAGGTATGTACAGAACTCCAAGTTGCTGCTTCCAAAATGTCCTTGGTAGGTACTCCTCTGAGGTAGGCAGTTGAAGTGGCTGTTGCCCTGGTGGAGTGAGACCTAATGGTGTTAGGTGCAGTTTTCCCAAGGCGTGTATAGCAGAAACGTATACAGTGCCCTATCCATTTTTAAATGGTCTGTTTTGAAATGGCTTTTCCCTGTGTTCCTGCAGCATATACTACAAACAATTGCTCAGTTTTCCTGAAAGCTTTTGTTTTGTCCAAGTAGAAGCATAACTGCCTGTGTATGTCCAAGGAATGCAGTAGTCTCTCGCCTTTATTCTGTGGATTTGGATAAAAAGTTGGCAAGTGAATAGTTTGGTTTAGAGCCACACTTGATACCACTTTTGACATAAAAGTAGGGTTAGTTCTTAAAGACACCCTGTCTTGGTGGAAAATGATGAAAGGTTCCACTGCCATTAGTGCCTGTAATTCTGAAACTCTCCATGCTGAGGTTATTGCCAGAAGCAGAGCAGTTTTCCAAGAGACATATTTTAAGTCTGCTGAGTTCGCTGGCTCAAAAGGAGGTAAAGTTAATTTTTCCAAGATGAAGTTGAGGTCCCAAGTTGGAGTTGGTGCTCTACAGGGCAGTCTTATGTTTTTAGCCCCTCTGAGGTACTGTTTTTGCAAAGTATTAGAAAAAAATTGGTGGGTCTGTGTTGTAATGAGCAGAGATGGCAGAGGCATGGATCTTAATGGATGAAAAGGAGAGGCCTTTGTCCAGCATCTCAGTTAAGTATTGTAGTATCTGAGGAATATTTGGGACAAGAGGGTCAAGGCTGTGAGCCTGGTTCCAGGCACAGAATCTCTTCCATTTATCCGAATAGGCTTTCCTGGTGCTAGGCCTTCTGGCATCCAGAATGACATCCATAACAGCTTTGGAGAGAGGCATTGCTTGCTTGACTAAGGAATCTGCCATGCAGCCAGGTTTAAAGTCTTGAGCTGGCCATGAAGTATGCTGAGTCAGAAGTTGTGGGATTTGAGGCAAAATCCATGGTGGACCTTGTGCTAAGTTCTTTAAGATTGGGTACCAGTGCTGGCGTGGCCAGTCTGGGGCAATCAGGATCATCTTTGGCTTTTCTTGTCTGGCTTTTATGAGTACCTTTGAAAGGAGAGGTAGTGGTGGGAAAGTGTATACTTGTAGGTTTTTCCAGCTGAATGAGAGGGCATCCACTTTCCATGCTTGTGGGTGGTAAGTCCTTGTGCATAATTTCTGTAGCTGGCAATTCATTGGGGATGCGAACAGATCTATGTCCGGGCTCCACCATTTTTGTGTTATCATCCTGAACATTTGTGGATGTAATTTCCACTCGTGCGGGCCCATGATGTTTCTGCTTAAGTCATCTGCCAGTGTGTTTTTCTCTCCTGGCAGGAATTGTGCTTGCAGATGAACTTGATAGGTTAGAGCTGTGTTCCACAAGGTCATGGCTTGTCTGCAGAGGGGATATGAATGAGTGCCCCCTTGCTTTTTTTATGTACCACATAACTGTGGTGTTGTCTGTCTTTAGTAGTAGTTGTCCTGGATGCAGAAGGTCCTTGAAAGCTATAAGAGAATTTTGTACAGCTAGCATCTCTTTTTGATTGATGTGAAGATGCCTTTGTTCTGCAGGCCACTTGCCCTGAATACATTTTCCTGCCATGTGTGCTCCCCAGGTGTAATCCGAAGCATCTGTTGTCAGTGTTTGCCTGGCTGTGGGGTGAGGTGACAGGTTTGAGCCCACCATCGAAACTCATGTAACCCAAGGCCTGCAGAATTTTTCTTGCAGGGAGTTGGGTTTTTGTTGCCATCAATTGAAAATATTGAGTCAGTTGTCCTTGCTTGTCTGGCGTGAGATAAGCCATCTGGGCCGTTGTATTTAAGCTGGCACCCAGGAATATTATCTCTTGTGAGGGCACTAGTTTTGACTTCTTTTCATTTACTGTGTACCCTAGGCAAATTAGAAATCTTTTTACAAATGCCAGATGCTTTAGAAGAATGTCTTTGCTCTCTGCTTGAATAAGGCAGTCGTCCAAGTATGGGTAAATTTGAATTCCTTTTTGTCTGCAAAATGCAATTACTGGTGCCAGGCATTTTGTAAAGACCCTGGATGCAGTAGATAAGCCAAAGGGCAGTGCAGAGAATTGGTAATGCATTGAACCTGCTAAGAATCTGAGGTATCTTCTGCAATTTTGTCCGATAGGGACATGCAGGTATGCCTCCTTGAGGTCCAAAGTTACGAGCCAAGCTTTCTTGCCCAGCATGGGAAGAAGCTTCTGTAGTGTCAACATTTTGAATTTTGGAATATCCAGGTAAGTATTTAGAGAAGAAAGATCCAGAATGGACCTCCAGGCTTTGTCTTTTCTGGGAACCAGAAAGAGTCTTGAGTAAAATCCTTGTCCTTGCTCCTGTGTTGGTACCTTCTGAATAGCTCTCATGTCCATGAGTGCTGTAATTTGTCTTTGAGCCACTGCCCATTGATTTGGTGGCAGATTTGGCATTCCTTTTAACCCTGGCAGAGTGTGAAAGTGGAACCTGTAACCTTGAGACACAATATTGAGAACCCATTTGTCTTTGGTGATCATATGCCAGTTGTGACTGAAAAGTGACAGTTTTCCCCCCAAGGGGGCTGCCAAGAGAGAAGTGTTTGGCAGCTGTAGTGGGAAGTCATTGGGGTTGTTTTTTATAAGGTTGAGGCCTGTCTTCCCCCTCTTTCTGGGTTGAAGCACCCCATTGTCTAGGCCTGTAAGTACCTTGTGGTTGACCCCTGCCTCTTGGACGTCTGTATCTGCCCCTTTGAGGTCTGTCTGAAGCTGGAAAGGACAAATTCTTTGTTGGCCAATTTCTGCTAAGTCGAGGAGGCTGAACCTGTAAGAAGTCCTTCACCATTTGCATAGATTTTGCTTTATCCTCCATTTTCTTTAATACCTCTTCTGCCTTAACTCCAAATAAAACATCCTGCTGCAAAGGTGCATCCAATAATTTTGCTTTAACATGATCTGGTAAAGTCTGCTCTTTTAACCAAGCATGTCTTCTAATGACAGACCCTGTAACTGCTGCTCTACAGGAGGCCTCTAATGAATCAAAACCACATTGCAAAGTATGTTTTCCCACTTGTTCAGCTGCATGCAATAAATCCTGCATTTCCTTATAGTTAGGAAGATCTGAATTTGGAAGCATTTTTTGTTTCAACTGAGACATCAAATATTGCTGATATTTAAGCATGTGAAACTGGCAATTTAAGGCCCTCATTGCTAAAGTTGCAGATGTATATACTTTCTTCCCCCATCTGTCTAATGCTTTGGAATCTCTGTCAGAGGGAACTGGATTTTTTGCTGTAGAGGCCTTTACCCCTTTGGGACCCTGGGAAATAGTTTCAGGGTCAGCAACAGGGCTTTTATAAAGTCAGGGACTCTGTAGTATCTGCCTGGCTTAACTGGAGCAGGAGGCAAAGAATCAGGATTTAAACTGGATTCAGAATACGCATCATCCACTATATCTAACACTGGCGGAATAGCAAGGGGTCTGTGTTGAGGTAATAAAAGAAAATCTCTGAGCCTTTTCTTGGATTCTGAATAATCCTGGCCCTCCCAATGGAAATGCTCCCTCATGGTATGTAAGTTTTCCCCAAAGGAGTAGTCTTCTGGTGGAGAGGCTGAAGGAATTGATTCCTCAGCATCAGAATTCTCATAAGGGGGTAAAGAGTATCCTAGGTCTGAGGATGAATCTAAGGAGATGGACACCTGGTCGGATGAGTCATAGTTTGCATCATGTCTAGGTCTTTTATCAGGAGGAGGGTGGGACCCCCTGATCAGAGTAATTAAGTCTTCGGCCATTTTGAGCATCTGTTTATTAGGCATGGAGGCCTGTCCTGGTGAATGGTGAAGTTGTTTCTTTGTTTTAGATTTAGCAGAAGATTTAATGGTTAACTGAGTAGGTCTGAAAACACCCTCTGAAGCTGCGGGTTGTTCAGCTACTCCGGAGCCCTCTGAAGGGTTAGTCTCGGTAGGCCGTAAGTCTGGTGTATCCGAAGGCCCAGCCATCTCCACATGGGAGTCAGAGGTGGCCTGTGGTTCCAAAGAAGCGGTCATCAGGGGCTGTGAAGGCACCTCACTGAAAACTGGAGAACCGGCGACTGGCCTAGAAGAGGCTTTGTTGTCAGTTTTGGGCTTCGGATGCCTGTCCTTGTTCTTGCATTTTTTGTGTAACCCGGTCATCGGTTGTTCCGACGGCATAGTGTAATTGAATTTTCTGCCAAAATAATGTCAGGCAAAATGAAACAGACATTTAATAGTGTGCTTGTTAAACCTAGCACAAAACCGACAACCTGTGACGTCGTGGTCTGGGCCTAGGCATGGGATACAATAGGAATGGAAATCCTTATGAGGTATTTGCTTCCCACAAGAAACTTTTACTGACATTGGTCTGAGGCAAGAAAAAGTTTCCCCAGAGGGGTACTTAGCTTTGTAGAAGACTTCGGTTCTGGATTCGGAATGAAAATCTCAGGATCTACCTCCTTAGAAAACAAAAATGGAAAAAAACTAAGGGTAATGCTGCTCAACGCCAGAAGTCTAAATCTCAAGATGCAGGCACTTGATGCACTCCTCAGCATGGAGAACATCGACGTCTGTGCAGTAACTGAAACCTGGTTCAAGGCTCCTGAGAGCACCCCAGCACTACCAGGCTATACCTCGTATCATGCTTTTTGGCCCCAAAACCCGGGCCGAACCACAAAGGGAGGGGGAGTGTCCATATTCATCAAGGACACCCACACCTCCAGGTTAGTAGCAACACATGAAGCATCAGAGACCATACAGGTGCAACTAACCATAGGCAAAACTGCTATACAACTGGTAGCATGTTACAGACCACCCTCCCAATCTCAAGAACCCCACTCAGCCTTCCTGAAGACATTGGAGGATATGAATGTATCACAAAATACCATCATACTGGGAGACTTCAACTACCCAAACATAGATTGGGTACATTATTCTAGCCCTAATACCCTAGCCCAAAGGTTCCTGGAATTCATAAATTCAAATGCACTGGAACAACTAGTCACCTCTCCCACTAGGGAGATAATATACTAGACCTGATCATCACAAACATGGGGACAAAATGCTCCACACGAAGTATACCCCTCACTAGTGAGATCTGACCACAAACTAATCACCCTGGATATACATATCCCACCTCCACCCCAGCACAAAAGACCACAGTGAAAAACTTCTCAAAAGCAGACTTCACTCTTCTTAAGACTGAGATGGTATCCTTTAAGCCCACTGTGCCAGTGGATACCACATCCCACAATGCCGAATCCTTCACAAATGCTTTCTATGGACATCTCCAAGAATGCATGGATCATGCAATCCCAAACATATCCAAGTCCCTCTTCACCAAAGTTAAGCGTCCTGTCTGGTGGACCTCAGCCATAAACAAATTGTATAACAAAAGAAGGAAGCCACTGCACGTCAGAGCAAAATCCCATGAAGGGAAGACATCTCTGATCAACATTAGCAGAAAACTACACTCTGTCATAAAAACATCCAAGGCCAACTTTGAGAGAAAAATCGCTAAGGACACTAAAGATAACCACAAAGCCTTCTTCAGCTATGTTAGAAACCTGGGCGGAAACCCTCAGATATGCTCAGAGTTGGTTCACAACAACAAAAAATACACTGAACCCACAGATATTGCCAACATTCTGGCTGACAGGTTCAGTGCAAATTTCTCCCCTCCTTCACCCACAAAAGAAGAAATACTTATCCCAGCTGAATGTAATCTCCCTGTCATCTCAGATGTCCAAGTGAGAACTGCCCTAAACAAGCAAAAAACACAGCATCAATGGGACCTGACGGTATCCCGGGTTGCGTGTTACGTGAACTCCAAGAAGAGCTAAACCCACACATAAAAATGCTATTTAACCTTAGCCTTACTTTGGGATATGTACCTGAACACTGGCGTACAGCAACAGTGGTCCCACTCCACAAGGGGGGTGCATCTACAGACCCTGGAAACTACCACCCCATAAGCTTAACCAGCCTGGTCTGCAAAGCTATGGAAAGAATCATTATGGAACTTATAAACAGAGACATAGGGGACCTACAGACACTTGACCCCACCCAGTTCGGCTTTGTAAAGGGCAGATCCTGCCTTTTAAACCTGGTTGACTTTTTTGAAACAGTCACTAGAGCCATTGATGAGGGCAAAGCAGTCCATACAGCATACCTGGACTTGGCTAAGGCCTTCGACACAATACCCCACTCAGGCATCATAGATAAGCTCAACAGCTTAAAAGTAAACCCTTATGTCACTAGATGGGTTGCAAACTGGCTAAAGGACAGAACCCATAAAGTTAAAATCGCTGGAGCAATGTCAGACTCAAAGCCAGTCACAAGTGGTGTCCCACAGGGATCTGTCCTGGGACCCCTCTTGTTCGACATTTATTTCTCAGAAGTTAAAGCAAACATGGGAGGGCTGTGGCTGACAAAGTTCGCAGATGACTGAAAACTAGGTGCCATAGTCGATACACCAGCAGACACACACATCCTACAAAAAGGCCTCACAGAAACGGACAACTGGTGCCGGAGTCACGGCATTAAACTAAATGCCAAAAAATGTATAGTCATCCCCTTTGGGAAAAACAAAGTACCCACAAATTATCACATAGACAGCAACCCACTGAGTACAGAAAAAGTAATCAGAGACCTAGGGACCCAAGTCGACAGCGACCTCTCATTTGACACCCACGTTGCCAAAGTGGTTAGAAAAACATTCTACCTTGCACACCTCATCATGAAGGATTCACATCCAGATCCAAGGATGTCATTGTACTCTATATTCCTCCCTCATCAGACCCATGATTGAGTACAATGCCCCATTTGGTATGTACCTCACCTGGCATTTGCAACAGCTGGAGAGACCACAAAAGTACCTCACCAAGAGGATCAAGGGTCTCCAACATATGTCTTATTCTGCCAGACTAAAGAAACTTCAGCTCTATTCAGTAGCATACCGCCTGCTCAGAGGTGATCTCTGCCTAACATACAAGGCCATGTCCAATCAGGATCTGATGGACATGCTCCACCTCAAAAAATCCAAATCCATCAGGACCACGAGAGCTAAAGACTTAAACCTCGGCACAAGTATGACTAGGACATGCTGGAGGGATAGATTCATAACCCAGAGGCTTCCCATGCTTTGGAACAAGATCCCAGTTCGTATTAGGCAGAGCCCCTCACTGACTCTCTTCAAGAGAAATCTTGATGAGTGGATGGGAGATCGTAAGTTTACCCCAGGGGTCACATCTGTGTCACTGTTAGACAGGGGCACAGTAAACTAATTCTATTATATAAGGGGACCTTCATTGTGTCACTACTAGACAGAGGCACAGTATTCTAAATTTATTCTGTACATTTTTGTACCATTTCATGGGGTGGCAAAAGCCACATCACTATGGCTAGGCTTACAAATGCCCCAGGGCAGATAGCCTAGTACTATACTATGAAACTATGAAACTATGAGTCGACCAACCGGCACTTGCGAACTGCTTTTGCTTCGGGCACCGCATGGCAAGAAAGACTGAAGAAAATGGTGTCGGCTGCATCTTATATACTCCTGGCGCACTGATATCAGGGAAGAAGCGACAGCAACCAACGCCGGACCAAGACTTTGGAACTCGGGCCGACTGCGGGACCGCCTGACGGCAGGATAACTCAAGTGTAATGACTGCAGCAGTGTAACACGATGAACATCAGTAGTTTAATAAAATGCAGTAGATAATAAAATGCAGTAGGTTAGCGCTTCAGATTTAAAAAACCTTTTTCAGACAACATAAAAAAGTTATGAACACCTTTTAAAATCATAACAGCCAATCAAAGACTTAGTAAAAACCCTCCCCTTTTTAAAAAAGGCTTGCTAGGAATGACACTATTCAGACCAGGTGCTCTATCAGCACCCAGATTGATTATCCATCTAGTTTCACTGTATTCTGTTATATTTCTCAAATCACCCCTTCCCCTCCCGGTAGGATGAATAACCTGCAAAACCATAAATGAAAATGCATGCCCAGGGTACTGCTTTACATGCTGGTCAAACAGTCAGCATATTGTTTCAATGAATAGCTCTTTCCAGACAGTGAATGGATGAATGTGTTATTATGTCTAATATATTGGCAAGCTTTGCAATGTCTACAGGGGAATGTCCCTTGTCGCCCCATAACAGGTTTCTTAACCCCCTGTTGGTCTATACAGAGCAAATCCTTTAAATTATATTATTATATACTTGGCTGACTGTATGCAATGTTGTTCATTTTATGTTGGTAAAACGAGCTGTAGATTGAAAGACAGGGTGTTACAGCATATGTCAGCTATATGTACAGCCAATATACATAATGCCCTGTATCAGCATGCAGGTTATTCATCCTACCAGGATGGGGGGGGGGGGGGTGATTTGAGAAATATAACAGAATGCAGTGAAACTAGATGGATAATCAATCAGGGTGCTGATAGAGCACCTGGTCTGAATGGTGTCATTCCTATCAAGCCTTTTTTAAAAAAAAGGAGGGTTTTTACTGAGTCTGTTATGTATTTTAAAAGGTGTTCATAACTTTTGCATGTTGTCTGAAGAAGGTTTTTTTAAACCTGAAAGCGCTAACCTACTGCATTTTATTATCTCTGCATTTTATTAAACTACTCTTTTTTTATCAGTTTGTTTTTGCTCTATTGAGGCCTAGTTTAATGACTACCTACTACTCCAAAATGGTAAACAAAAAATGCAGTTCACGCCCACATTTATGTCAACACAGAAGCTATCTTTCAACATCACCTCAGTCAATACTACCATAATAGAAACAGCAACCAATACAAAGCATCTTGAAGTCAAAATAGATGATAGCATACATCACCAAAATCCATAACAAAAACCTCACCAACAGTTGGGCTTCCACTACTTTACCAAACAATTTCTCACTGACTCCTCTAGAAAATCTTTTGAATCTTCCTTCAGGTCTCTATGCATCTCCCACCCCAACTCATAGGTAATCAACCATATTAAATAAATTTAAGGCTTGCTACAGTACAATTGCGAAATGTGCGTCTAATTTACCAAACCATACCCACCACTGCATGGCACTATGTTACTAAAGCTGTCTTGGATTACCTACCTCACCTTCTCCCAACTACGTACTGCCCATAAATTAATATACAAACCCAACTCATGCCCTTCTCTACAAAGCATACTAAAAAGCTCCTCTTTACTTAGGAATTTCTGTTCAAACAGTAAATGTCTCCTAACCACCACCAAGTCATACAGCAATGCAGGTGACACACATTACATTCCCCTCCCGGTAAAACAAGAGATAGGAACCAAATGTTTTAAACTTAAGCTAAAAAACAATGTCTAACTTTTTCTTCGCTATACTCCTGCTCCCGTCCTGATTAAACTCATCTATGGTTTCCATCTCTACCATGGTTTTATTTTTTGTCTATTTTTTTTTTTTTTTTTTGCTTTTTGTTCCTCTTTCCCTTTTCTTGCAGCATTGCACTCTACCCTTTTACCACACTGCCTTACTTTCCTTCTAATTTTGTCCTCACGTCTCACCTGACTGAATATGTTTCTACTTCTGGTAATTTTTCTGCTCACTGCTTGTATCGTTTTAGCTTTCACACCCTTTACTTCTCTTCTTACTTGTAATTCATAGACCTGCAGCTCTATATTCCCCTTCTGTGGTCATTCTTTAGATATTGACATCTGTAACTATGTACCTGTTTCCATGGTCCTATTTAATGTATTCCAGTCTTTTCATGTCACTAGGACAAACTGAATACATATATAAGTTATTTTACATTATTAGTATATCCAGATATTACTTATTCTATTTATTTCCATTTCAAATCTGCATGAACACTGACTGCGTGTGCAATTTTTCTTTTTCAAAAGTCAAAAAGTATATAAACATTTTCTTTACGTTACTTTCTGTTTCATGTCTGCAATGATCAATGAAGGTATTCAAATCATTGTTTCTTATCAGTTCACAATGTCACCAATGTTTCTACTTTGGATGTTTTAAACTTGTTGTTTATCTATAAATAAATAAATTTGTCAACATGTTCCCCACCACCATATTGCCTTTTTTAGGTAATGTAAGCCTGTTACATCTCCCATACAGGCCAACCCAAATCAAAACAATATAAAAGTACTGTTGGTCAATACTAAAAGCCTCAATAAGAAATTGGCCTCCCTAAAAGTTCTATTGACCCTAGAAAATACTGACTTCTGCATCAACATCGTCAAAACATAGTTTCAGTGCAGTTATAAAACACCTTCCCAATCAAGTTTCAATGCTCACCACTCATTCAGACCTTCTGCTGGGGTGTGTCCGTGTTCCCCTGTGCCTCCTTCACTTTTAAACTTATGTAGCTAGATAACTAATTGTTCCACATCCTAAAAACTATACATAAGACCCCTTACCATAGCCTGGCAAAATACAGAATCCCAAAAGGCATATGTTAACAAGAATGATGTCCTCATCATCAAACAAACATTACTATTCTTGGGTATTTCAATTATTCATCTACAAACTGGCATACTAAAACTACTACAAAACAAATATACTAAGCACTACCTAGATCTCATCAATGCAAACTCATGAGAGCAATTTGTACACTTTTCTATGAGGGGTTCAAATATACTGGACTTGGTCATTACAAACATAGCACCATTGTGCTCTCCACCTATTCTTGTACTGTCTTTGGTCAGGTCTGCCCATCAGACTAGCCAAAATTTTCACAAACCTTACTATCATCAGAGAATTTTCAAAACTGAACTTACTTTACCTAGGTGATGTAAGTGCCCTCCACTGATGACCCAACAGCCATGCTGCCACATTTACAGACAGTTTTATTCTCACCTCAATACCTGAATCAAGACTTTGTGTCGGATATGGACACAATGCAATTTTAGGAATAAGCCTGTTTGGTGGGACTGCAAGCATTATCAACCTTTATAACAAGGAAAAAAAAAAACGCTCTTCTCCCTTAGGAACAAACTGAAAACTTTACACATCTAAACTAAACTCAGGAAGTTAAACAACTTCAAAAGCAAGTCAAATCTTCCAAGGCAAAGTATGAGTTGAAAACCTCCAAATCTGTTGAAGACAATCACAGCTGAGTTGGCCTAGTGGTGTAGTACACTGTACTGCCCAAGACTTTCTTCAGCTATGTCAAGAACCTTAAGAACAATACCCAGCCAACTGATATGCAACAGCTTTACTCACACAGCCCCTGAAGGCATAGCTGAAGCATTAGCAGATACATTTAGTTCAAACTCCCCCAGTCTCCATCTAGCCTCCACAATGATGACATCATGTCTGCCCCCTCCAAAGATACCCCCTCAAGTTCTTACCGCAGCAAGTCCAGATAAAGCCTAGAATGATGAGGCTGGAGATGGTCCAAAATCAGGGGCATATTTTAACTAGAATAACAGGATTTGCATTGCCAGACATTTTCTGAAAGGTATGAAGTCTGAAACTCAAATGTCTGACATTATTTAGTGACTTAGTGCTCAATGATTTGCCAAAGATAGATTTTATGAGGAATAGATCAGAAATATGAGGCAAAAGTCTGGACATTCTGTGAAATTCTGAACAGTTGAGAGATATGTTAAAGGTTCTCTCAGAAGTGAAAAGCAATAGCTTCAAGGGGCTTGACACATCCTGTGATGCTTCCTTGTCAATATGAAGCACTGACCCACTCCACAGTCCATTCAATCTCAGCCTGTTATCTAGCTTCATGTCTGAGTCATGTAGAATAGCTGTGGTCAGCTCTGTACACAAAGGAGGCTCCAACATTGATCCTAGAAGCAGCACCTCCATAACTCTCACAAGCCTTATATCTGAGACAACGCAATGCATCATTATAGCTCTCATGAACACAAACATTGTTATCCTAAATCCCTTGATCCAGATCTGTGTGGGTTTGTGAAGGGAAAAGCTCACCTACTTAAACTGACTTCTTTGAAAAAGTCACTGATGCTTTGGACAAGGACAAATTGACACAAACAATGTATGTCAACCTTGCCAAAGATTTTGGCACCATTCAACACTTAGGAAAAACAGAGAAGCTAACCAAGCTAAAAGTAAACCATTATGTTACTCAACGAATAGCAATCTGGCCCACAGGCAGAACCCAAAAAATTAAGATTGGATCACATTCTCCTCCAAAAGGCTTGCTGTCAGTGGAGTCTCACATAGCTTGGTACTACAGCCATGTTTATTTGGTATATGCATCTCTGATGTCAGATCTGATGCCAATGACCTTTGCTCATCAAGTTTGCTGATGATTTCTAACTTAAAGCCATCATCAGCTTCACCTAAGGACTCCCACACTCTACAAGAAGGGAGAACATGTGCAAACAAATGATGCCATGAAATGTGAAAAAGTGTAGTATCATATCTTTTGGAAAACAGGAGATCTGATGCTCCTACCAGACTAATGGTACTCGTTCAAAGCAGACAGAATTATCAGAAACACGGACAAATTTGTTGACAATGAGCTCTCCTTTGACCACCATGTAGCCACAGTCCCTAGAAAATCCTTCTACTGACCCAGTGGAATACCAGTTGTGTATATTCTTGGTCCAAGGATGTTATCATACCTCTCTACTCCTCCGTTATTAGGCCCATATTTGAATACAATAATACCTTTGACATGTACCGGTTCAGACACATGATCCAACTTGAAAGACCTCCACAGTCTCCTCACACAGAAAATTTGGGCCTGAGCTCCATTACTAATGGAAAATGCTTTTAAGTTCCATCTCTGTTCTCCATCTCATATAGGCCTCAAACCACCCTGCCCTGAGTGACCTCATTCATGTTTGCAAAACTTATAACACCATGAACACTGATACAAAAGTTCTCAAACTTCAGCTCAACAAAACAGAAACTGCAGGCATGATAGATACCTCATTCAAAGGGTCTATATTACATCATTGAACTCACGGGAGTTTGAACAATGTAATATTGAACTGGGAAGTTCAAAACCCAAAATGGATGAACACACAGAACAGCGATTTTTTTTTCCCAAGGAAAAAAATTGCTGTTCCAGTACAAAAAAAAAAAATGTACACTTGAAACGTAAACTAATGTGGGGGGCTTTGCCACATCCCCCAATGTGAGGGGCTGTGCCCCCCCACACCCCCCACTTAAATATACCAACTCCGAGATCGCACCACAGTGGAGGAAAAAGCTGTGAAAACGGCCCACCGATTTTTTTTCCCTGGGAAAAAAAATTGGTGTTCCATGGCTTTGCCATTTTCATATTTCGAGCATATGGGTTCGAAATTATAATGTTCTGACTCCTGTGAGTTCAATGTTGCAATATAGACCCTCACTCAAAGGGTTCATCTTATCTGGAACAGAATGTATCTTTATGTAAGCAAAGCACCTCTTTCACCCTCTTCAAACTAACCATGAATGAATGGATGGGTAACTTCAAGTAAATTCTTGGTCAGCCTCATGATCCCACATGAAAAGGTATAACAAGTATTGTAAATTGAAATAAATAGACTGCAAATGATCTACACAAGCAACTGCTTAGTAATCCTGTATGAATCTTATATATAGCAGTTCTGATGCACAAAATGGGGAAAAATACAGAAGTACATGTAGAATAAAACCACATGGCAGCTACCACAATTGTTTGGGAGGGACAAGGCAACACCCCTTGACACTTATGACTTGTTTGCCTACCAAGCCAGGTGCTGAAGGGCAGTCCTGAGAAATACAGGAAAAAGGAAAGGTGTCCATTGCACCTGTTCATATGGAAGGGATCATCAGATACTATAGTAAATCCTGAGAACGGTCAGGTGTCACTGGTGATATTCATATTCTGAGTCAATAATGGAAAATTCATAGTAGGGTACACGTGTCCCCAGTTCAGGGGTGGATCCAGCACAAGGCAACCTACATAGTTGCCTAGGGCCCAGTGGCTAGTGGGGCCCATAAAAGAAAAAAAAATCTCTTGTTCACAATTACCATTTGAATGTTCGGTCTTTGGTTTGGCAAACCGTTACAGGAAGACTCTCTTACACTGAAACAATGTTTGTACCAATGAGATACTTCCTGGAGCTTTTCACAGTCAAACTGGAATAGCATAGTATTTTTAGACAGTCAAATATTGCCATGTATGGCATAGAAGCATACCTCTCAACCGTCCAGATTCTTGCAGAATGTCCAAATTTTGTCTATTTTTGGTGTGCTCCTTGTAAAAATCATTGAAGATTGAGGTGACCAAATAACAAAAGACATTTAAGTTTCAGACATCATAGTCTTCAAACGTGCATGCTAATGCAGAATCTGTTATCCTAGCAACATTCTAAGTATATATGAGCAATATTTAATGTTTGTCCCAGATTTTGAGATACTGTCCCAAGTGGTTGAAAGGTATGCATGGAAGCAAACCACAGCTGTGGATCCCCATCTCTATAATTGGTGTGTGTGTGTGTGTGTGTGTGTGTGTGTGTGTGTGTGTGTGTGTGTGTGTGTGTGTGTGTGTGTGTGTGTGTGTGTGTCTGCACGCATTCACACAGGTGGCTGTGTATGTGTATTTGCACGTGTAAATCACTAAGGATTATAGTCAGTCAATAATCCCAGGCATTAAAGTTTGATAATTTTATTCAGAAAATGCACATCTTTTGATTTTACTTCATATTTATGCTCAGTCCTTTTTTATTATCTGTTTATTAACCAATTAATCCCACCTTTCATGAGCAAGCAGGACCACTGTCTGGTGAAGTGACTTGGTTGGTCAAACAGTAGGCAAATGGAGGTAGAAAGAGTCAAACCTTGTACCCTTGACTACAGGAAGCAGTTATTAAAATGCTTGCAGCTTTAACCTTAGCATCACCTGCTAGACCTTCATTAACTTCTCCATTTTCTTATAAATCAGTGAGAGTTAGTCCAGTGATGACGAACCTATGACACATGTGTCAAAGGTGACACATGCCACAACATTTTGGGTGACACACCCAAATAACCAAAGACACTGCTTTTTCATTCATTGCTCATGTGAAGTGCACTGAATTATTTTGTGTCAGGAGCTTCTGACATGCCAAACCCAAAAGGTTTGCCATCACTGAGTTAGTCAGTCAATAATGCCAGTCATTAAATTTCATAGTTCTTGTAGTTTAGAAAATCCAATCCAAAGCCTGTTGTTCTGTTAACTTTTTAAGTGAATTAGAGCATTCCACTTCTTATCTGTCAATGATATGGCAGAACTTCTCAAATGTAAGCCCTGCCCCTCATTAACTTATTTGTTTTTTTTGTTAAGTCACTGGACATTATAGTCAGGCAATAATGCCAGTCATTAAAATCTCATAGTTCTTATAGCTCAGAAAATGCATATTCATGCAACACAAGTTGCGTCTTTACCTTTTTAAAGTAAAGTTGTGCTATCTGGCACTTAAATCTCTCAGCTGTCAATGAACATTTTTATGTAATGAAAGCTGCATAGTTTAAATTCTTCCACTGCCATTTGCCTGCTGTGTGACCTTGAGTAAGTTACTTAATGGATCACCCGTGAAAGGGACATTGTGTTCAATGCATTTATCTGATTAACAAACAGATAAAATAATAGTTAAGATTTGCCCTGTTCCATCCTCCCATTTATTTTTGGCTTTGTCCAGAATTCTTGAGTAAAGAAGTTCAGAGATATTTATGTCTGTTCCATGTAAAATCCGTGGCATTCTGGTAGAGACTGTAATTATTCAATAATGATAGGCATTTGAGTTTCAGACTTTGTATTCTTCAGAAAATGCTTGCTAATTAAAAGCTTATTATTTATTTATTTATTGTCTTTTGTTTACCAGGAAAGTTCAACTGGACACGAGTCCTATTTTCAGCAGAGGCCCGGGGAGAAAAGCTCCATATAAAATACATATTTACAACAAGCAACAATAAAAATGAAACATTTTAAGCATTACTTTGCAGGCAATGTTGAGACAAATAATAAAGACATTTAACATATACTTTACAAGTTATTTTATGCAAGTCGAAGACATGTTAACATGTAATAGCTGGAAATACAAGAGCAGTGATAATGTACACAGGTTCAGTATACATAAATTGACACTAATGAGGTAGGATGTCTCTAGACCAGGAACAGAAAACAAAGGAAGTAGCAAAGGTATAAGCAGAAATACTCAAGAGAAACATAAATAGAAAATGTTATGACAGTTGAGAGGTTGAGATAACTGCAGATAGGTAAGGAGATGAAGGGGGTAAAAAGGGGGCATTAGTAGGGGAGGATTACAGATACAGGTTAGTCAGAGGAGCAGTATTGGGAATAAAAGAGGAAGGGACAGAAATAAGAAAAGTGAAAGAGTCAGAGTGACTGACACAGAATGGCAATGGACGAGAAACAGAAAGAAAGATGGTTTTAGTCAGGATGGGAGCATGACCATAGCTATGAGGAAGTTAGGTGTTGTTTTAGGTTGCGTTTGAAACCTGTAGTAATATTGTCTCGTTTTAGGGTGGTTGGGCCAGAGTTCCAGTGCTTAGCAGCACAAGTTGAGTAGTGAGTCTAGTTATTGTAGTAGCAAGCCAGATGTCTGCAAGGTTAAGGCTCAACGTTGTTAATAAGCTGCTTCCTGTTCAGACATACACGGTCTGAATATTTCCACCTACATTTGTCTACTGTGTGACACTGAGCAAGTCACTTCATCAGGCAGTGCTTTGAGATGCTGCACTCATTAGTGATCTCCTGGACGGTATGCCTTGTAGCTGCCTATAAACCTGTAACTGTCCAAGTATATAAGAGAACTATTTAAAATCTGTTTCTGATTTTTGGTCTTTTTCTCTGATTTTTGAGCTAAGAAGTTGAGAGGATACAGTGAAGTTATAGTGGGTTGCACTGTATGGTTCTGAACCACAGTGACTTGAGATACATTTATGGGCCATTATATGAACATTGGCTCTAGATGATTGCCTCTGTTGAACTGACACCCAAACCCCATATGCAAAAATTGGAAAAAAGGGTTGTAGGTGGATAGATGAATTTTTGAATGTAGTCATTCATTTGATATGGAGATATGGGAGGTGTACAGTCATGTGCAAGTGTGTGTGTGTGTGTGTGTGTGTGTGTGTGTGTGTGTGTGTGTGTGTGTGTGTGCTAGCATAAGTACTGTCCCTAATATTTCCTCATATTTGTGGTCTGTTCCTCATAATATATGTGGATTTCTAGTGAAGTATTGTGGAATGTATTCACTATGCAATGACAAACTTGTTAGTCTTAACACATCATACCCTTTGTAAATGTTTGTTAATGAAAACAACTGTTATTCTACCAACTTAAGTATATAACAGCAGTATTTAAAATCTGTTCCTGACTCTGTCTGTGATCTATCTTTGATTCTTTACCTAAGATGCTGGGAGGTCAGGGGGTATAATACATGTTCTTTGTGTACAGTCCTGTTGTTGGTAGTGTGCTTTATTATCTGTCTGTAAATAAACTGGACAGCATGAACTCTACAAGTTTAATGTTAATTTTTAACTGTAAATAACATTTTTAATTTAGCTTGTTTTTTCAAGTTATAAGGGCATGAAATGCATAAACAAAATAGTATGCATAATAACAGATTTAAACAGTATATGGATGTGAGGGCCAGTCCATTACCCTGTCTAGGGCCCCATTTGACCATAATCTGGCTCTGGTCCCCATGTGTGTTCTTCTCACACTAACATCCATAAATCACTGGCATTCCAGAAGGGGAGGGGGCACATAGTGACACTGGCGGTATGCCAACCTTTGTGCTTCTGTCAGACTGCCTACCTTGACTTGGCCAATGCATTTGACACAATACCCCACTCAGGCATTGTTGACAAACTCAAGAGGTTAGGTACAAACTGGTATGTCACTTGGTGGATAGCCAAGTAGCTCACAGATAGGACCCAGGAAGTTAGATTTGTGGGGTCCACCTCTACAAACAGGCCAGTCATAAGCACAGTCCCACAAGGATCAGTCCTTGGACCTCTACTTTTTAGTATGTACTTCTCAAAAATCAAGGCCAGTGTCAGTGTTTCCGGCTGACTAAATTTGCAGATGATTGCATATTAGGAGCTGTCAATGACTCTCACACTAACACCAATGCTCTCCAGGAGGGTCTGATACAATCAAATAACTGGTGTCAGAGCCATGGACTAAAACTAAATGACAAGAAATGTGTAACAGTATCCTTTGGGAAGTCATACATCCCTGGTAACTATTATATGACAACACACCCCTTATAGTTGACCAAGTAGTCAGGGACTTAGGGACCCACATAGATAGCAATCTAGCCTTTGACCATCACTGCCTACAGTGGTGAGGAAGTAATTTTATGTAGCGTAACTTATAAACAAAGGTATGGCCTCTAAGTCCAAGGAAGTCATTGTTCCACTGTATCCGGCATTCATCAGATGTATCATCGAGTACAATGACCCCTTTGGTATGTACCTAACCAGACATATCCAACAACTGGAACATCCACAGATGTTCCTCACTAAAAGAATACAGAGAGTAAGTAAAATGTCCTATGCAGATGGCCTCAAGGTCCTAACTCTGTATTTTGTCTCCTATGGGCTTTTGAGTGGAGATCTACGCCTGGCATACAGGGCATTGTCAGACCCACTCTGATGTCCCTCCTGCATATCCACAAAACAAACAGCACCAGAATTACCTATTCTAAAAGACTTAAACCTTGCCTGTGATATACATAAGACCTGCTGGAGAGATAGGTATGTATCTCAGAGACTACCCCATCTATGGAACAGGCTTCCCATCCATGTGAAGCAGAGTTCCTCCCTAACCCAATTCAAGTGCAACTTGGACAATTGAATGGGAAACCAGAAATTCATCCCTGGTTTGGCACCTAAGTCTTTAATGGACAGAGGTAACCTGTAAATGGTTCATCTCCCAGGCCCATGCTTACACTTATCTAGGGTATCAGAACTTGCCAGAAATTTGGGATGTATCGCTAGGCTTAGATAGGCCCTTGTAGTCATTAGCCTAGTAAACACCTATGAATCTATGAACCAAGTCTTCACTCAAAACAAAACCAAGGGTACAGACAGCAAAATCAAGGAAAATGGATGTTCCACAGAGGCTAAGGTTTAAAATATATGATGTGCCATCTGACTGAGTTCAGCTTGTCACAGCTGAGCACCCTAATCACTTCTCTGTAAGAAAGCCCTGCCAGTGCAGTTTCTAAGTGTGTGCCATAAGAATTCATTTCTTTTCATATTTTTCCTACTCTTTCTGTAGGGGGTTGGTGGGGTTGTTTCAACATGAGAGGTGGGAAGGGAGACAGGGCCTTGTCATCAGCAAAGGAAAAGAAAAAAGAAGAAAAAAATACTTTATTTGTACTTTTTTCCTGATCAAGTTACAATTGGTTGTTTTCTCCTGGCTGTAATTTTGCCCAGATGCAATTCAATGACTCGTAAGAGAGATACAAATACTGAAGAACACTCATACAGGTGAGTTATAGTAAGTTAAAATTCAAAAGATACTAGTAAAAATCTAGCACCTTTTTCTGAATTGACGTTTTACTGCACCTTACATATTTTTGGCAGCATGAGCCAAACCCATTGGGAACAGCCAAAGGATAGATGGTTGCTGATGAAAATGTACGCATGCTTCCTTTTACTACATTCTTGTCCCACCCACACATCGCCACTTAAAGAAAAAGAAAAAAAGGACGTCAACGCATATGTTTGCCTATAGTTTTGTTAAACACAAGGACACGAACACCAGAGTAACAGTAGAACTTTTACTTCGACTGACATTCAACATACAATGGATTTTAAGAACTGCTATTCTAAATACTACAATACTGTCGAGTGTTTTTTTAACAAAGTTGCCCTTGCCCTGCAAAGGAAATGACAGAATACACACATTACTTTATAAATAACATGCTAGTGCATATAAAGACGGTTTCTATGCAGAAATGTGTGCAAAACCTTTTTTTTTTTTTTTTTTTTTTTGCAGACGCAAGAGACAGAAACATATGATTAGTCAGTTGGAAAAAAGCCAAACCATTGAAAATAAGAACTGGCTATTTCCAGCCACCTCCGTTTCTATCAATGGAATGCATTTGCAGCTCAGGAAACCACACAATGGAATTTAGAGGAAGTGGTGGAATTTAAAGACTTCCTCCTTACTGCAAACATGCACAGCTACTCATTTTGTGCTTACCCTGAAACAGAACTGTGACATCACTCCTCTGATTGGGGGCTCCTTATTAGTTTCATAATGTTTTCCATTCATGCAGCAGTCTCACTGTTAGCAAAAGTTAAGTTACTGCCCCAGTATTTATTTCTCTTGCCTAACTTTTCACAGTTTAAACTGCGATTGTTTCTAAGTACATGAAAGTGAAAGTGTTAAAAAGGAAGAACACATAATCAGATCATGGGACTATAACATAATTTGTTTTCCTGTTGCAGTGTTACTTGAAATTATGTCATTGACAGGGGCACAGGAAAATAACTTTCTTGGGTGGTGAAAGCCAGGATACCTTTTTGGCTAGGCTTATATAGGCCCTAGGGCCAATAGCCTAGTACCTACCTATGAACCTATGAATGGGGTAAAATGCAGATATCACTTTATATTTGGGAGATTCTGCAAGTAGACAAACCATCCCTGCTGCTAAGACAATACTGAAAGTAATTCCCTCCTTTTCTTGCACAGAATACCTCTCAACCTCTAACAGCAAGAAATCTGGACAAAGCCATATATAATGGGGGACAAAGGCCCCAAAATAGGGACACTTTTACATATTGCTCTCAAACTTAGGAAGTTGATAGAATTACACTTTCTGCATTAATATGAATTTTCTGAGCGTTATCAAGTCCACCCCCAAACTTGTCAATGCCCCCAAACTTGTCAACGCCCCCACTAGAGGCAACAGTACTTTGGACCTGATCATTACCAACATGGGTGACCGGTGCTCAACGCCCGAGATCATCTCCTTGCTTGTCAGATCAGACCATAAACTAATCACTCTAGATAATCCACATCCCGACCTCACCACCACACAAGAAAACCATCGTAAAAAACTTTTCCAAAGCAAACTTCACACTTCTCAAGAATGAGGTGACTAACTTCGCGATGCCCCTGCAGATGGATAACACAGTCAACACAGTTACGACTGCTGAAACCTACCCAAATACATTCTACAAGCACCTACATGAGTGCATGGATCGTGCTAGCCCCAATAAAACCAAGACGCTATCCTCCAAAAAAGGAAAGCCGATCTGGTGGTCCCCTGCCATTAACAAACTTTACAACAGAAGGAAGAAACTGTTGCAAAAGAGAGTAAAAACCCAGGTATGGAGGACCTCACTGATGAGCCTCAGTAAGAAACTAAGGTCTCTCATAAAATCCTCCAAAGCTAACTTTGAAAGTAAAATTGCCACGGATTCCAAAGACAACCACAAGGCATTCTTTAGCTATGTCAGGAATCTCCATGGCTGCACCCTGATCTGCACTGAGCTACAACAGAACGGCACAAAATATACAGAGCCAACTGATATTGCCAACATATTGGCAGATAGGTTCAGTGCAAACTTTACTCACCCCCAAAGGGCCTATAACTATACCAGATGGTTGCAGGGCCCTGGCAATCACAAACACACAGGTAAAATGGCACTCTCTAAAGCTAAAAACACAGTATCCATGGGACCGGACAACATCCCAGTCTGCATCTTACATGAACTCTAAAATTAACTAGTCCCCCATTTAAAATCCATGTTCAACCACAGCCTCACCACAGGCTATGTGCCCACAGAATGGTGCACAGCAATGGCTATCTCACTCCACAAATGAAGAACCACCACAGATCCCAAGAACTATAGACCTATTAGCCGGACAAGCCTGGTCTGCAAGGCCATGGAACGTATAATCATGGAACTCATAAACAAATATATAGGTAACCTCCAAACTCTGGATGCTACCCAATTCAGGTTTGTAAAAGGTAGGTCATGTCTCCTAAACCTGGTAGACATCTTTGAAGCAGTTACTAAGGCCACAGACGAGGGCAAGGTGGTCTACATAGCCTACCTGGACCTTGATAAAGCCTTTGACACTATTCCTCATTCAGGAATCATTGATAAACTAACCAACCTTAACATAAACCCTTATGTCACAAGATGGGTGGCCATCTGGCTCACAGAGAGAACCCACATGGTAAGAGTTGCTGACTCCAGATCCGACTCCAAACCAGTGACAAGTGGAGTACCCCAGGGTTCAGTCTTGGGACTCCTCCTGTTCGGTATATACTTCTCTTTAGTGCAAGTGAACACCAAGAGTCTATGGCTAACCAAGTCTGCAGATGACTGCAAACTGGGTGCCATTATTGATCCCCCTGCCAATGTAGACATCCTGCTAAAGGGCCTCACTGAGATGGACACCTGGTGTCAAAATCATGGCCACAAACTAAATGCCAAAAAATGCATTGTTATCCCCTTTGGCAAAAACAAGGTACCCATGAATTACCAAATAGGGGGAAGTTCACTTAACACAGAAAGTGTGATAAGCGACCTTGGGACCCAAGTGGATAGTAACCTCTCCTTCGATAACCACATTGCCATAGTGGTCAGAAAACCTTTCTACAAGGCCCACTTAATCACAAAAGGGTTCACATCTAGAAATAAGGAAGTCATCGTTCCCCTCTACTTATCACTTACCAGACCCCTCATTGAATACAATGCCTCATTTGGGATGTACCTCACAAGACACCTACAACAACTTGAGAGGCCCAAAAGTATCTCACCAAGAGGATCGCTGGCCTCAAACAATTGCCCTATGCTGACCGACTCAAGAAACTCAAATTCTACTCAATCTCATACTGCTTACTCCAAGGAGACCGCTGTCTGACATACAAAGCTATGTCAAACCCAAAATTGTTAGACATGCTCCACTTGAAGAAATCCCAGTCTCCCCGAGCTACATGCTCTAGTGACCTAAACCTCACCACAACAATAACTAGGACATGCTGGAGAGATAGATTCATGTCTCAGAGACTACCCATGCTCTGGAACAAAATTCCCATTCACGTCAAGCAAATCATTAGCACTATTCAAGAGAAACCTTGATAAGTGGATGGGTGATAGGATTATGTCTGGGGCACTGCTCGATAGAGGGGCAGGAATTTAACAATACATGGGTGGCAAAAGCCAATACACTGTTGGCCAGGCTTGCTTTGGCCCTCGGGCCATTAGCCTAGTACCTACCTATGAACCTATGAACCTATAACTTAAATGTACACAACTGGTAAATGGCTGAGCTGAGTCAGTGACACAGGACAACAGCTGTCACATGCAATGTTTGTAGGTAAGTTTCAGCTAGCTTCCTGGACCCAGGTAACATTCTGGGCTATGAAGGTTTACTAGCAAGGGAAGAAATGAGTGTCCAAATACTTGCCCTTCTCTTTTGTGAGGAAAACACATCACAGGGTCATAGGAAATACAAAGCAAGTGAATCAGAAACTGTTTACACCTTGTCAATACTCGCCTTCATGTTGTACCCCCTTCTTAAGAAGGGCAAACCAGGTCCTGAAGTAAATTTATGGGTACCCATCCAATCATTTAGGTTTAATTTGAAGAATGCTAGGGTGCTGCATTGTTTAACATGTATGGAAAGTTTGTTCAAGAAGTGGGTAAGCACTGGATAACACATTAGTCACTCAAGAACAGTTCATTTATCTGCTATTAAACATTTAAGTCCCTAGTTCTTGTATTAGTTTGTATTGGTGGAGCTGTATGATACACAAGATCAAGAAGGATGGAGTCTTAAGTGCAGAACAAACGGAGTAAATGGACAGTGCTTCAAGCATTTCCTGGTAGCTCAGGGACTTTAGACCAACATTTTTCTTGGTTAGGAACCTCTGTGTCCTTTACAGTTTCTTAATTTTTCTAGCAAAGTAAATACTGAAAGGGCATTGTAATCAATAACTGGTCTATTTAGAGATGTATAAATAGAGATGATAACTTTTTTATGTGGATGTTGTACATTTTGATATTAGCTGCAATAAACAGGAGTATTTTCTGACTATTGCTGTTACATTGTAGTTGAAGGAGAGGGAATTGTCAACCTAGGTTCTAAGATCACAGACTACATTATCATTTTGGACTGGAATATTGACTACGTGAACATTTAGCGAGAGATGTGCTTACTATGAAATGTGGCAGAACTACAGTTTTTCACATTTAATGTTCACCCTCTTTCTGTAAACTACTTATTTACGAGGGTTAGTTCCCACTGCAATAAATGGACATCAGAGAGAAATTTAACAATAATTCCTAGTTTGCAGTCATTGGCAAGCTTTGTTAACCAAAGATCTTGATTCCTGCTCTGGAGATTGGAGAAGTAGATGTCAAAAAGGAGGGATCCCAGCATTAAACTCCAACACGCAGCTCTAACTACCTTTATTCTTTCTGAGGATACACCTACAACCTTAAGTGCATGGGTTCTATTTTTCAGACAGTTGGCTATCCATTTCACTAAATCTTCTTCTTCTTTCGGCTTTTTCCTGGTTAGGGGTTGCCACAGCAGATCACCTGTCTGCTCATGATTGGCAGTGGAGTTTTACAGTGTTGAGTTGCCAGCCCAGCACCCAACCTTGCACAGAAGGCACACACACACACGCACTCACACCTAGGGCCAATTTAGAGTGCCCAATCCACCTGCAGCATGTCTTTGGGATGTGGGAGGAAACCGGAGCACCTGGAGGAAACCCACACAACCACAGGGAGGACATGCAGACTCCACACAGAAAGCACCCCAGCCGAGGATCGAACTGGAGAACCTCTTGCTGTGAGGCGACAATGCTAACCACTGTACCACGGTCACCCAGGAGGAATGTCTTGTTAAGTGACTTGCTCAATATCACACAGTAGGCAAATGAGGGCCGAGGGGAATCAAACTGTGCAACCACATGGACTACAGTTCACAGCCTTAACCCCTCTGCACCAACTGCCAGAAGTGTAGAGGTATCTACTTTTAAGGTACTTAGCTTGTTTACAATGCCAGCATGGAGTATAGTGTCAAATGAATGAGGAACTCCCACTGCTTTTGCATCACATAGTATGGACCAAGAGACAGAGCAGGAAGTTTTCAGTTGCTGTGGGGAGCCAGGAGGAATTCTAAACAAGTACATACACATGGGAGAATGTGAACTGCATTCTCTGCAGATGGTAGAGCAGAGATTAAAGAGTCCCATGTTCACTTCAACACGTACAGCATGGTGTTTCCATTTCCACTACCTGCTAAAAGTCTCATTTCCTTACAGTGGCATAATCTGTAAACTTAAGTTTGTACTAGGGGATAAAACATCTCTATTAACTGACAGGATTAACTGTCATGAATCAAATGTTTACATTCACTACTTCCTGTTAAAATATCTAGAGTTTAGAATTCATTCAGAATAAATTTTTAAAAGCAAGCTGAAATTTTTGGACACACTATTATAAATATTTTTATGTTATTAATATTTGTTTTTAATAGTAGATTATCAAACCTTATTTTAGTTTCATGGGCACTTTAATTTTAAATACAGATATTGAAATATGATTTGGTACTGGCACAAACAAGACAGGATGCTTCCGTAAATAATGTACATGATTAAGAACAGTAAGCATGCTTTTAGTTATCTGTCATAATTTAGTTTCATTTCTACTCTTGTTGTTTTGGAATAGTGCCTATGCACTTACTCTGACTAGGCTGTATGTGTCATCAGACAAAAAATATCATTATAGTCCAGCTTCATAACTGGTCTTATTGATGAGTTACAATGGGGCTATCCTACCCTTTGTTTATGTATTCTCCAGCAAGAGACTTTCGGGGATTTTTTCTGTCTGTTGTATCTGTGATTCTAAACTAAGGTAAAACATTTTGGTCTGTGTAAAGGTGCTTGGGAATATCTATAAACAACAGGCAATTGTGCACAAACAATACTTCTTCATATCTGTGAGAAACATTTGTATATATATATATGAGAAACCTTCACATATCTATAAGAAACATTTGCATATCAATGAGAAATGTATCACTACTTTGCAAGACATAGTCTGGAATTATAGTTTTTATTTCTTTGTAATTACTGTGAAGACTGTGCCCTAGCCCAGCAATCAAGGAGCCTCAATCCTCACCACTAACACCAGGGAGGTTGTCTCCTAGAAGAAAAAAGGATAACTAATACACACACAGTAAAGTACAATTTCCCTTAAGTGCACACAGAGATCACAAATCAGTCTGGGGCTGGGTGCTCCCTTGCTCACTGGCACAGCTATAGGGTCCAGGTCTCAGCCTAACTGGGCAAGCTAAAATCTCTGTCCCTGCCAAGTAGCTGATACAACACACACACACTTTGAGATAAGTATTTATACCCTTCACAGACACTCCTGGGAAAGGCTGATACAGATTCTCCAACTGTGCCCCTTTACCCAGACTACATAGTAGTAATTATTGCCACCACCCAGTTAATAATATCATCTACTAAAAGGCCCTTAAAAGGGTGTCCAATTATTACTGTGCAATATTAATATCCAATGGTAGTATGACTAACAGTCAAGGCTTACTTTAGAGTGGCCTATTACAATAACCTCTATAAATATGCAATGTACTCTAGAGCTTATCTCTACACAAATCAGCCACAGGTAGAAGGTTTTAAAAATATTTAATAATAAATAATTAAAACACAAGACAAAACTACTACACCACAGAGATATCTAAGAGTTCAGAGATCAGACAGAAACTTAAAATAATGCAGTAGGACAGGTCTGACTTCGAAGAAAAATACCTAATTAATCTTTACTAGCTTTAACTATTCCTACAAGAAATCACAGTGCTAAAACTTACATGTGAGCATAAGGCAGAGTGCTGATAAGTTAGATGTCCAGAGTCAAAATGCTTCTCAGTCTCCTGTGAGAAATAGTATTTAAACATTACTAACAAACATGTCTCTAAGGCCCTCCCAAAATTACATCATTTTTGACATTTAGGTTTTCCCAGTATTCATATTGCATCATCTTAACACCTGGTCTGAGTTCTCAGGCCACAAACTGCATTATTTAGCAATCTAACACCTCCTCAGAAACATACAAGACATTTCACATGTATATGCTAGCAGAAACCAAAACCAGAGCAATAAAGCACCTTCCCATCTAATTTCTAGTCATAAACTTTAGCCTTAAAACAATGAGCATGAAATCTACATCCAGCCACCCTGGAGCCAAATTCTAACATGAAAGGGTACAACATGCTTCACTGGGCCAGTAGAGTGCAATGTTGTGACATATTTTGCAGTTACACATTTCACAGTATTCTTTACACTCAAGAAACATGCCTGTATTTTACATTTATTTACAAATGCCAGAATTCTATATCAAATTCTATTTGACTACGCTGGCAGCCTTTGCCCATCTCTCCCCGATTGTCACAATCACATTTGCCAACAACTGAATCTGACACACTACACAATTCATACAAGTCTCCCAACTCCCCAGACTAAGTATATGCACTACTGCATACGTGGAGACTGCATACATGATATGTATGCAAATTAGGCAGTGAACCATCCAGCACATTCATCAATGCATGAATTGTAAAGAACTGCGTTACTTGGGCACTACTACCATGGACTAATAGCACAGAAATATACACCTACATGTTTGATGACATGTGAACACTTACCTTGTCATCAGCAAAACACTGCGATGCAACAGCATCAGTATACAAACAATGTCCAGTGGCTAGTAATATATTAACCCCTCCCACAGCCCCATTCATGCAGTGGTATTAGATACCAGTGTCTCTCACACACACATACACACACACGCGCGCACACCCACACACGCCCACACACATCCACACATGCACGCACACATGCGTGCACACACACACACACACACACACACACACACATGCCCACACATGCCCACACACGCACACACATGCACACACACACACACACACACACACACACACACACACACACACACACACACACACACACACAAACTCACACACACATAACCTTGCTTGATAACCATACAAAATGTGTGCACCCCAGCCCACAGTAACTCAACATAACTTCCTCCAGTGGGAGTTCTGCCCCCAGCAAATCTTCATTATGTACATGACATGTAAATGAAACCTACTCCAGAGTTCTATATTAGGATAGCAAAAGTTTCAGCAGTTGCCTTGTTGTGGGACTGCAGAACAGGATGACCCCTTACACACTGTCAAACAGCAGTCCCAATGCAATTATATATGTAGTATTCAAAGCACCATTTTAATACATAGTACATTTGCGCTTCAGAAAGATTTTCCATCTGTGTAATAAAAGGAGTTTAGTTACTGTGATGTGCAAAAAGCTGACATGACAATCAGTTTCTGAAACTTGTCTCCGTTAGACAGGTAGTAGGGAGGTGTGGGGAAATGAATCCAAAAACTCATACGTTTTCTGCAGTATGTCATGGCAAAGGGGAAGGTGGACTATGATGTCACTGCATGATGTTATTAATGTGGGATCACCATAGGTGAGGGATATATTTCATAGACAGTATTAGTGCTTGCAGTTGTTCACATTAGCACAAAGAGAAGGGTACAGAGCAATGGGCACCTAAGAGCTTGCCTGGAATATCACTGGTATATCACTTTCTTTCTCCATCCACCAGCTTCACAGTATAGAATTATTCATATAGCAGGAATAAAAACAAAAGACAACATAAAATAAAACTACCTAAGCCTCATTAATACAGCTTTACTCTTAGAGCTGACCAGATCATTTACAACTAACAGTGCAATAAAGTGTGACATGTTTATACAGTATCCATTTTTCACAGGGATGCATTTATTTTCATCATTTACATTTGGATAACTTGGTTATCCCTACTGGGCAGAGTCCATTTTTAGAAGGTACCTTGGGAAAACTTACAAATACAAATTATACAGGAAAAGAACAATTACAACATATGAAAAACAATTTAAAAATGCAAAATATAGCAAATACAACAGTGACAAATGTATACAAGTTCCAAATGTGAAAGAAGCAAAGACTGTAGTAAGGGAGATTGCTAATGATTATTTTTACAGTATTAGATAAACATGGGGAGTAAGTAAAAATATAGGCAGTGCTATGAAGAGAAGAAAGGGGAAGTTAAAATGGGGAAATGAGACAGCACACTCTGTACAGGTAAGGTTTACAGTGTAGAGACCTGTACATCCACATTTGAAAAGTATGAAGTTTATAGAAAATTGAAGATGTAAAGGAAGTGAACTCTAACTATTAGCTAAAATGTAGCAGGGATCTCAATCACAGATTCTGGTCTAATTATTTTAGATGAATAAATGGATTTTCATTTTGGTTCCTTTTTTTCACTCAGCTGTCCAGTTCAAAGTGAATAACAGCTTTTAAAACTCATTCATGTTTAATGTCACAGATTGTTGTAACTCTAATGGCAGCAAACACATTTCTGAAATGTCCTCCCCAAAAAATATGTGAAAACACTGGATGAAAAGATAAATTCACAAGACACAACCTGACTTTTTATGATGCTTAATTGTTTGTAAGATGGCAGTCGCTGAAACACTGCTACAGAAATTAATTTCTATTAAATATATGAATAGAAAGGGGTGTCTGTCCCTCACTTGTCAGATGGTGTGCTCTGCAGATGGCTTCATTACCAGTTTTGCCCTTTGCTTCTGTAATATTATTTCTGTAGAAGGTTTTGACTATCTGTCTTACTTTGTTGTACAGTATGTTCATTTCACTGCTTAGCTGTGCATTGTATTTTATAACTCTAAAACTTTGAAACATGTCTTTTACTTTGACCTGGATTAGTCTGCCACTCTTGCTATGCTGCCAAACTGTTATCTGCATGGTACTCCTTGAATGTGCAGTCTGGCACACCTTTCTAGTGGCACAGATCCTTAAATTTTGGGCCAAATTACAAAAGAAAGTTGTTGACGTTGCAATGCACCGAAGGAAGATGTCAGCACATCAGTGCTGGATGTAATTCCATAATGGACTATAAAACAGGAACAAGTTAAAATGTATTCAGTGTACGATAAGTGTGTACTCCACACACACCTGCCAGATTTCAAAACATGACAGTTGTGTCCAATGCAAATAACATGCAACAGACTAGAACACAAAAATTTCATAAAAGCACTCAGCTCACGCCATATGTGTTTACCCTTAAAGTTACTTTAGTCTACAAATTACTAAGCATTCCTCTGGAATTCACAGAACTAGAACTAAAAAAATATCCAAGTGGCACTTAATGCACTACAGCAGGCTAGGGTATTAAAAGTCATAATAGTGGGTGATCTGCAAATGCATCCTTGATGGCAGCCAGTACATCACCAAGCCAGGCTGCAGTTAAGCTGACTCTCTGAACAGGAAATAATAGATACAGATTAGATAGAGAGCTGGTGGAGGCTGTGTGCAGGATGTGTGCACCACACATGTATATGTGCAGTGTGTGGGTTAACCTAGTACTGGTAAAAACAAAAGTGTGTCTAAGTCTAGGTATACTGTTCTCTGAGACATTTCAGCAGCATTTGGGCAATGCTGTAGCAGTGTCCAAGACAGTTGCCAGTCACATTCTTGTACAATACCGGATAGTAAAGTGCACCAAAGTTGATAAATATATCCATTTCCCAACAACACCCATGGATTGCAGAACTGCCATCCAATAGTTCTTTGTCACTATCAACTTCCCCTATGTCTTCAATGCAATTGACTAAACCCATGTCCCAACCAAAACCCCAGAGTACCTGAGAAATGGGTGGCTGTCACTTAATTGTCAGGTGGAGTGCTCTACATCTGACCTCATTACCAATATCATGGCAACACACCCTGGTAGGTTGCATGTTTTTATTTATTTATTTGATTTTATTTATTTATTTAACATTTGTTTACTGGGAATGTCTGACTAGGACAGAGCCTATTTTCAGTGGAGGTACGAGGAGAAACTCTCCAGATGCATCTCTTTAGAATGTCAGTGGAAACTGGAGTACTGGGATGAAACCTATGCGATCGCAGGGAGAACATGCAAACTCTGCAAAGAAGGCACCCCAGCTGAGAACCAAACCCAAGAACCTCTTGCTGTGAGGTGACAACATTAACCGCTGCACCACTGCTTCGCCCATGATGCAGGTATTTGGAGGGAATGTGCTCTCAGGGCTGCTTTACAACATGGGGAAATATCAGAAGGTTTCCTACTAGGTGAGTACATGATGACCACTACACTGTAAGCAGTAACCAAACACTGCAACAGGAAGTATTACAAATAAATATTTTATCTCATCCCCCAAAAAACAAGTGACTTCTGTTATCCACTGGAGCCTTAGTTTGTGACACCATACAGATGCCTGTTGAGGATGCATACAACAGAACACATACTGCAACATGGAACACAATCAAGCATTTGTTTGATGTGCTGAAAGAACGATTGAGATGTATGGACATATCTGAGGGTTCACTGCAATACACACCAGAAAAGGCATCCCAGATGGTCACCATTTGTGTCATGCTGCAGAACATGATTACATCAAAACATAGTGGGCTACCCACAGCAGGTATGAGTGACCTACCCCATGAACCCCAGATGTCAGACGTGGAGCTATCAGAGCTTTCGCAGGATGATTAGGCAACCACAGAGGTAAGAAGACATAAGCATGATCGATGAAGGCTACAGCCGTATGCCCTAGCTAAGGTAACACGGCATCATCTGACTCACGCCTTTAAGTCATGGCAAGCCGCACATACAGAAATACACAGACAAAATAGTGATGTTCACACAGCATTGCACTGCAACAGCAGCACAGAGCATGACTAATGGAAACAGCCCATTAGTTGTCCACATTGAACATCATGCATAACACAAGCATATGATTCATCTGTAATACCTTATACACATGACATAGCAAGGAACACATCAGGATGTCTACAGAGGAAATAACATCACAGGAACATTTTATGCAAGTTATAACACCAAATAAGACCAAACTATTATATGTGTGGCACGCTTGAGGGGCATACAAGAGAAGGTGTTGTCCAGATAGAATATCACATAGAAAAGTAGCATGTGATATCAGCTGTACAACAGCCAGTACCATAACAAATCTGGGCCCATGAGGTGTGCAGGAATGTATCAACACAAACATAAGCCAAATGCAGGGATTCTACACTAACTCCAATGCATCACACATAGCATAGTGATGTGTAACAGTGTCAGACAACACACTATGTAGCATACATCACTATGAGTAATGAATACACATCAGGGACCAGCCAAACTGAAACATACCTATGTCACAGACAAGTTTCACATCACATGTTTGATGACGAATGTCACACATAAGGCAGCACTACAATGCATGGGTTTTTACTGCAACATTAGTCATTTAAATGCAAGAATATGTTCAGTCATGCACAGCATCAATGACAGGCAGTATCCGCCAGACATGGAACATGCATCATTGTTTGGGATACGGCAATATATGTATAGATGTGTATGTAAACAGGCAGTTTTGGGAAGGCACACATGGGAATTACATGTCAACAACAGGAGAACAAAGGGAAACATGTCAACATGCATGTAGTGCTGAGCATAAAGCACTACATGCACTTAGTGCTGAGCATAAGGCACTACATACATGTAGTGCTGAGAATAAGGCACTACATGCGTGCAGTGCTGAGCATAAGGTGCTACATGCATGTAGTGCTGAGAATAAGGCATTACATGCATGTAGTGCTGAGGAGGCATGCACAGTACCTAATTAAAATGCCACATGTAACAATGGTATGCATACAAAAGCATACCTGTGCAGTTAGGTATGGCAGACAAGAATGAAAGGTGTAATGTAGCAATCAACAGTGGAAGAATAAGGTAGCATGCTGATGATCATGAGAAATGCTTGCTATATGTCAATTATTATGAGATGCAGACATGGAAGGAGGGAAATGTCACATAGATTATTGCAGTCATCAATATACAAACATATAATGACAAAAATATATAACATACGACAGCTTGAAGGCAGTCACTTAAGTAAATAAATGATCAGAAAAGTCTGTGGCATCAGACATCTGAGAAACCATTTACAGATGGTTTAGGCAGTGGTCAGCACAGCAGTCATCATTGCCACAAGATCAAAATGACATAACAGGACACACATTGGATCAACTGTCAGTGTTTCACTAAGACAGTCTATGGCACCCATGCTGACAGCTCACACCATGGTCCTGGCTGTCTCTGCCACTTCCAGAAACTCTTGGCACATGGGGCTGTACCAAGGAGCTGGGGTGTAGTGACACTAGCAGTGCAGGACACAGTGTGGGCAGGAGCAGTAGTACAATGTGCCTGTTTGGACATGACTGTTGGATTTAAACCAACAGTAGATGTGTGCATGTCTGCACTGCAACATAGTCAATGGTCTACGAGGGCCATGTGTGGATCTTATGAGAGGAGGTCTGGCTCTCCCCACTGCAGGTAATCTGTTCAGTGCAGTCAGGGCATGTAACAGCCGGTTCATACTAATGTGATGCTCTATCACTGCAGTAACAAGGCTTTCAAAAGAATATGCAGCAGATATCACACTATCATACTATTCAGCCAGTACTGTCATGACCTCTCCATATCCATGCTCCTATCCTTCAAGAAACACACATAGCTGGTGTGCTACATGATTTGTGCCATGGGCAAGTGTGTGCAGGTCAGAGCCATAATGCCATTGTGATCATTCATATGCCTGTGACAGTAAGTGGGCACGTCTGACATGCACATCAGTTACACTCCCCTGTGTAGTCCAAAGGACAGTATCAGTCCATGATCGGGATGAGCCACCATCATTTCTAGACTTAACATGTGATAGAGGGCCCGGTCATCATCTGATGTCCCCACATCAACAGAATGGCCTGTGCCAATATCCTTTTGATTGGAGAGTATACCATGACACACATGACTGTCCACTTCATGGCTGGACAATGAATCCAATGCAGTTGACTGTATGCTATTGGTGAGGTGCATCACATCCCACCTCAGGATCAGTGAAAGTGCAACTAGAGAAGACAGGTAGTGGACGTGCTGCAAATAAAGACAGATGACACATCATATACATTTACAGAAGTCATATGAGGCAAGATGTGACTGACATTACTGGAGAACTACTTAACTACAATGAATACTCATGGTGATATGTATGTACCAGGTTGGCATAGCTATGGGAGGTACAGAGGCCCTATAGAGCAGAGATATGCCATGTCAGTCATGTAGCAAGCAAATATGAAGGACACTGTGAAACAAAAACTACTGAAGACATACCTGACATATCCTTATCTGACTTCACCACTGGTGGTGAGGGTTAAAATGCCACTGTCAAACAAAAAGAGACACAAACACAAGAAGTCAGTAGTAAGCAAATACACAACATTATATAGCATTTGAAAGGATGTGTAAAACACAGCAATTAAGATATACACATACTGGATGAGTGATGATGTTATGAAGTGTCTTATACAGGTGAACAAGACCATATTTGTCATGATTAGTCAGCAATCATACAGACTGCCTTAGAAGGTCTGTCCATCCTGGTTGGGGACTAAAGCATCCAGTGTAGAGTGGAACCTGAAGGTAAAAGTGGAATATAAACAATACTCTCCTCAGTCATTACAGCAGGCAGATGGACACAAAGTGGAACTCAACATGTGAGTATTAAACATCTGGTATAACAGTAGGTAAAGACACACCATAGCTACCGATCACACTAACAGACTACGGAGACACTTATGTGACAAGTGGCACTGTTACCCTGAGGTTGATGGGTGTATTTACTTGAAAGGCACAACAGTACACATCATGTTGATAGTTTTATCTACACATTGTTTTGGTAATATAACATGCTATAACACTTACCGAGTATGTCTGCATCTGGTGTATTTTGTCATAAGTGGCGCTGTTCTGCTTCTGTGACAGTAATACAAAAAGAAGGTAAGATGTGTAAATGAATGGCGTTGAAAGACAATTGGATTATTCAGTGTTTCTGAATGCCAAACGTACCTGTATATCATGGAACACCTGCCTCAATACTTTCCCTGGGTACAAGATGATCCCGGCAGGTGTTTTCCAGGAAGATCAGGAACATCATTATCTCTTCCAATGGAAGCAAAGGTGGCCCACCACCAGTAGCTTTCCTCTTCCTCACCAGCTGCATTCCTCTTCCTCTCCCTCTCATAGTGCTGCAGTCTGTTGGGTGCATGGAGGATCATGTCAGAGTAATGTTACTGACAGGACTCCCTTGAATGGTTGCGCCCACCCACAGTGTTAATCATGTTGTTAATATCCATCCATGCTTGCTGTCTCCACACATTTTCTATCTCTCATCCATCCTAGCAAATTTCATCTGTGGTTCTATATTAAATTCACTTTCCCTTGCAGAAAAATTAACCCGCCTATAAGAGTTAGCATTTAATATGAGTGTAGTAATCAGCCTGGATATACATCAGATGTGAGGATATAATTACTGCACTGTGGCACAGCTGATGGTTTAGCACTTTTGACTTGTTTCATTAATTACTCTTCTAACTAATATGTTGTTTTTGGCTTGAACCTCACTGTTGTCTTTTAATTTCTGCCATGGACATTTATTTTTTATTTATTTATTTTTTTAACATTGAGACTTGTGTAACTTGTAACCTATATGAGATAATCTCTGTGTTGCAGTACGTAATAATTCTATGCTGCGGATGACTGTGCATTCCTTAATTGTCTGCAATATTTCTAGATATTTCCATGCTATTTATGTATTTACCACACCATCTATATGAACATTTGCTAAGACATCCTAAGTTGTAAACAGTCTACGTATATGGTTACATTGTTATTTTTTATGAGTGTGTATACCATTATCCACTTTTGTAGCATTTGTCCTTTATGTGCTCTATGCTATATGATACTATATATGCATTGCATGTATTCTGTGGGATATGTGCTAAAATTGTGAAGTGCATATAGCACTACCCTTATTTAACATAATTGAAAAATGTGCGCAATGTAGATCACATTGCTCTTAGGATGATACATTGGGACCGTCTCATATTTTATGTAGACAGGGACACATAGGATGTCATGTTTCAACTGGGTAGTCATAGATCACAGATATTAGAATTCCATTAACTTCTTCTTGTGCATCAAGGAACTATGCAAGTAGCAACACAAGTCCATAAAAAGCAGTTGCCACCAGTATGAAGAAGTCTTTATTCGTCACTGGTACAAAACAGCAAGTACAAAAATAAAAGCAATAAAATCCAAGAACAGTAAGCGCTTTCGGGTTGTTACCCTTCTTCAGACAATAGATTACAAATACAGGAAATCATTTAAAACCCTTCACAGCCCCCTCTGTTCCCTTTGGATATCAGCCTGATAACCATTATGCTCATTTTGCTGTGAGTGCCAAATTGTAGATCTATGAATGTCATTTATTTAGCCACATGTCAATCCTGCAACTGCTATTATATAGGAAAGACCAATTGCATGTTAAAAACTAGAATCTTGAATCATCTATCAGCCATCAGGCTGAAAAATAAGCATAATGCTCTTTTTAGGCATGCATCAGCATTTGCAGGTCACAATTTTAAATTTATTGTTATCAGGCTGATATCCAAAGGGAACAGAGGGGATGATATCGTGAACAGGACTGAGTGTGAAGAAACTAGGTGGATTATAGAATTAACAGCACACAGATTTCCTGGCCTCAATGAGGTCATTCCTATTAAGCCCGCCCTGAAGAAAAGGCAGACTCAGTATTGAACATTGATTGGCTGTGAAGGGTTTTAAATGGTTTCCTGCATCTGTAATGTATTATCTGAAGAAGGGTAATAACCCGAAAGCGCTTACTGTTCTTGGATTTTATTTACTGATTTTATTTTTGTACTTGCTGCTTTGTACCAGTGACGAATAAACACTTCATACTGGTGGCAACTGCTTTTAATGGACTTGTGTCACTGTTTGCTGTGAGCAGTTGTCTTTGGTGAGGTTTTCCTGTTTGGACTTTATCTTTGGATTGCTTTGTAGATGGATACTTCACACAATATGGAGTTAGCAAGTAAAGAACATGAAACTACTAAATGTCTTAGTTCTTTTAAGAACAAGGAAGATGATAGAAAAAATGTGACTGTTAAGACCAATCCTCTTTTACAGATGGATTTGAATATACAAGCTTGTGAAACTTTCACTAATCCAGTAGCAACTGAAGTAAGTCATAAATATGAAGAGACTGTAGCAGATTTTACCAATAAAGTGAATAAACTGAAAAGGCTGTAATAGCAGCGTAACCATCTGGAGGCTTGTCTACAGTTTGGTGTGGTCCCATGAAGCATGAGGGTGTTCTGCATGCCGTCGCAAGGTGAACACTACCCCAAGCTATTGGCACGATGGCAGAGAATCAATATAGAGACTGGTTTCTCTTATATGCGCCTCTTGCTGGAATTTTTTGCACCTGAGGAACAAACACTTAGCCATGAGGTAGAACTGCTACAACAGCAATTGGTGTTGGAATACAAAGAGGAAAGGTACGTGAAGCATATGGAGGATTTATATTGTACCTTTTCTACTACTGATCAGAGATTACAGCAACAAAAAGCCAAAAAGCTACACAGAGACCATAATGATTTTGTTAGTAGTCAAATATTTGTTTGGCCTAGAGATCAGAAGACTTATTCATCACGGGAAGCTCAAGGAACCATTATGGAATTGAAAGGGAGAAGCCAGCCACAACGGTCATATAGGCGAGGGAGTGATAGTACCAATATGCATTTGACGAATGGGAAGGCATGGAACACACAACCCATGCATCGTAATACTTCCCATCCTCCTAAACAGCAAGAACTAGTATTGAAAGAAGTAGGTGACTCAGTTAGTTTGACTGTTCTACACAGTAGTGGGGACGCTTCAGAAACAGTGGCTCCAAGTAGGAATATACAAGGGGAAACCCATGATGTATCTAACACCACCCACGATATGCCCACAACAACGGGTACTGAACCTTATGCGCAACAAGGAGCATGGCCTAAGGCATATCATGTCAATGATGGTGGTAGCTGTTATTTTGCCACCTTGCCTGCTCCCATCAAGAAGAAAGGGGAATGGACACACCAGCAGAATGAACAGAGAGAATACAAGAAAAGAAGGACATCAGAATGACTGGTGACAATAATATTGTTTTTAATTTATCTAAATATGTATTATCTGTTGATGAGCTATTTGTAGTCAATAAGGGGCTAACTTTTGTCCCAAGTACTGAGAGCAGTTTCAACTAAATAATTTTGGACCTCATGTTATTTGGTAGGAACTTGATGTTAAAGTGCATGTTTGGTAATATTGATAATCTACCTGCTCAGGTTCCATTGAAGCAACCTAGTACTTTTCTTCCTGTTTTTAATCATACAGTGAGTACATTTATTAAGGTTTGTGAACAGGATATTTTACTTTATTTGTCTAAGGGATGTACCAGGAGTTTTTATAACTTGACAGATATGCAGTGAAAGGCACTTAAGGATTTACAAGGTAATACAGACATAATTATTAAGAATGCAGACAAAGAAGGAAATGTGGTTGTCCTGGATAAGTGTTTTTATCAGGATAAACTAGCGGATTTGCTATCAGACACATCCACTTACACTCATATCTCCCCGATTGCATTAAACAGAATTATTTCTGAGGTGAGGACTGGTTTGAAACGGTTACAAGTTGATGGCTTAATGGATAAAGATCTATTTGAATTTCTGTGGATAGACCACCTGGTCACACCAGTTTTTAAGGCTCTCCCAAAATTACATAAAGATCCTGTTAACCCTCCCATAAGACCCATTGTCTCAGGGAGGAGATGGATCACTGAAAACATTTGGATATGGTTGGAATGCATATTGAAACCTTGTGTAATGGGGTATACAGAGGTATTGAGAGACTCTGGGCATTTTCTAACTTCACTGAAAGAAACAGTAGAGGTGAAAGGTATTTTGCAGTACATCATGGTAACCCTTGATGTGCAGAGTCTCTTCACAGTGATTAGCAATCACTATGGCATAAAAGCGGTCACACATTTATTAATGGAAATGAATGTGCTGGGGGAGGACAAATTGAAATTGATGAGAGAACTGTTGAGTATGGTTTTGGAATATAATGTCTTTATATGTGGAGGCAAACACTACAGACAGACACAGGGGGTAGCTATAGGCACCCCCTGTGCAAATACTTATGCTAATCTTGTCTTAGTTTTTTGGGAGAAGCAATTTGTGTTAGGACAGTCCAACAAGTGGAGGGATAGGATACATCTATACAGGTGTTTTGTGGATGAACTTTTTCTGTTATGGGGGGGGGGAGATGAGGCAGAACTTTTTATTTTGTCAGTTATTTAGGATCTTCCACCACCTTCCTTAAATTCTCTTTGAATTTCTCCAGAACAGAGATAGACTTCCTGGATATAAGATTATTGCAGGATACAGGGAGTTTTGGGACCACACTTTATAGAAAAGGATGTTGGAAAAATAGCCTGCTAGCACGGGACAGTATGCATCCCCACTATACCTTTAACAATATAGTCAAAGGGCAGTTGGGTATGGTTTCTAGACTATGTACTGAAGATGATGATTTTAAAATAAAAATGGAACAACTAAAGTATAACTTTATAGAAAGGAGATATGGAGTGGAGAAGGTGAGTCAGACTTTTGCTAGGTAGAAGAAATTTAGACAGGGTAGATTGAACCCATGGTTTAAATCAAGGGAATCAGATGAATTTATAAATCTAAATAGGATCCAAGATAAGATCCAAGGCTTATGCTGACTTACAGTAACAATGTACATGGGGTTTGTGATATAATCAGAAATAATTGGAAGATATTAGCCTCTGATGAGAAAATGAGTGCAATTGCTGGAACCATGCCATCCTTTGGCTTTAGGAGAAACAAAAATCTAAAAGACTTGTTAAGCAATGAAGGTAGAGATGTCCATAGACATATAGTGACAAGGAAGGGGCCAGACCGTGTGGTTCCTGTAAGGCTTGTTGCTATATTAATTCAGATACCGAGTTTATCCACCCCAGCACTGAAAAAGCTATAATTTTGCTGTGAGTGCCAATTGTAGATCTATGAGTGTCATATATTTAGCCACATGTCAATCCTGCAACTGCTATTATATAGGAAAGACCAATTGCATGTTAAAAACTAGAATCTTGAATCATCTATCAGCCATCAGGCTGAAAAATGAGCATAATGCTCTTTTTAGGCATGCATCAGCATTTGCAGGTCACATCTTTAAATTTATGGTTATCAGGCTGATATCCAAAGGGAACAGAGGGGGTGATATTGTGAACAGGACTGAGTGTGAAGAAACTAGGTGGATTATAGAATTAACAGCACACAGATTTCCTGGCCTCAATGAGGTCATTCCTGTTAAGCCCGCCCTGAAGAAAAGGGCAGACTCAATATTGAACATTGATTGGCTGTGAAGGGTTTTAAATGATTTCCTGTATTTGTAATGCATTGCCTGAAGAAGGGTAACAACCCGAAAGCGCTTACTGTTCTTGGATTTTATTGCTTTTATTTTTGTACTTGTTGCTTTGTACCAGTGACGAATAAAGACTTCATACTGGTGGCAACTGCTTTTTATGGACTTGTGTTGCTGTTTGCTGTGAGCGGTTGTCTTTGGTGAGGTTTTCCTGTTTGGACTTTATCTTTCACTATGCAAGTAGGGTGATGTGAACATAGATGAATACTGTAGGTTTGAAGCTAGCTTCCAGTTGCTTCTAGCTAGTCCTCCTACTGTGTGTGATAGAGATGAACTGTTAAATAAGTGTCTCTGTATGCAAACTGTGACCTAGACTTGTATAACACTGCTGGATAATGTGAGTACTTTACTATGAGTAAATTCTGAACTGACTTATCTTAACATTACATGCTGTTTAACCTCATAACATACAATCAGTTTTGGAACTTAGTCTTTCATCTTCATTTATTCTTGCAGGTGATGAGGAGCATGCCCTATGCAATGAGCATTTGTACAGGATGGAGGAACAGTGAAGGCAGAAACATACGTATTATTATCTTTAGTCTTAGTTCTGCCTTGTAGGACCATTATAGGTTCATAGGTTCATAGGTTTATACTAGGCTATCTGCCCTAAGGCATTTATAAGCCTAGCCCTAAGTTTTGTGGCTTACGCCACCTCTTATGTTAATATCGGGTGATACATCCCTAATGGGGCATTGTACGGTCTTTTCTAACCACTTTAGCAATGTGTGTCAAAAGAAAGAAGGCTGGTCAACCTGGGTCCCAGGTCCCCTGATAGCCTCTTCTGTGCTTAATGGATTGCCACCGGCATTTAACTTGGCAGGCCATGGCTCTGGCACCAGTTATCAGTTGTGAGACCCCTCTTGAAGGATATCTGTGTCCATGTACTTTCCACTATAGGCCCAGTTTGCAGTCATCTGCAAACTTAGTCAGCCCATAGTCCTCCCTATGTTGCCTGTACTTCTGGAGAAGTAGATGTTAACAACAGGGGCCAAGGACTGAGCCGACCGCTTGGAATCTGGACATGCGCCAGCAAACTTAACCCTGTGGGTTCTGTCCATAATACGAAGCGGGCGGTATATGTGTCGAAGCTTTTGCAAGGTCAAGGTAGATTATGATCCTCTCCATAGCTTTGCAGACCAGGCTTGTCAGCTGCCTTATAGTTGGTGTAGAGTTTCGCGGGGAGCACACACACAGGGACACCACACCATCCGTCCCATTGATGCTGTGTTTTGTTTTAGAGATAGAGCAGCCCACACGCCTGATTTGAGATGTCTGGGAGCGGCGCTCGCTGGGATTCTCTCCTTTTTTGGGGGAAGAGGGGGTGAAGTTTGCACTGAACCATCTGGGAGTTTCCACCCAGGTTTCTAACATTTGGCCTTGGATGATTTTATGAGTGTCTCACTGTCTTTTTTTGGGGTGGGGGGGGGGATGGGATTTCCAGTGAGATAAGTTTGTGATCTGATCTCACCAAATGAGGATATATCGGTGTGGAGAGCATTTTGTCCCCATGTTTGTGATGATGAGATCTAGTATATTTTCCGAATGTGTCCATCACCTGTATGTAAATGTTATTCAGATAGCATCCATACATGCAAATTAAATGACAAGATTCCCATCCTGCATTCATAAGGTACATATTCTAACTGCTACTGTACTGTGTATACCTTTTGGTAAGCAATTATTTCTGTGAAAACTGTGTTTGTACAACTCCTTCTGATGTCAATGGCTTATTCTGAAGTTATAGGATATTTGCATACATAGCCAAAATGATAGCTTTGTTAAACGTGTTTAGTGTGTTCAGGGTAAATATTTTACATGTACGTTCTGTGTGTTTACTGCATTTTTGATTACTACTGACAGTATATAACATGGCTTTTATTGTTTCTACTGTGTTAATGGCATACAGTAAGCAACTTGTATGCATGGTAGTTGCTCCCAAATTAATTCATGGTGCACATACTTTGTCTATTCATGTATCAAATGGATGTCTGCCATCTTACAATAACAGTGATGTTGGTAGGGTTGTACTGCTGTGTGTTGCTTGTGTTCCACTGTGTTAGTAATAATGTGTAGATAGAGAAGTCTGTTACAATACTGTCTTGCATAAATAATTTCACTTTACTGGTTCACATGGCAATCATCAATGTGATTTGTTAGTGGGGCTGTGGTACTCCTTACTCCATATTTAACTATATATTTATCTTTTTAAATGGAGTACTGCAGTGGTGTAAATAGGCTCATTGCAGGCACAGACAGGCTGAACTTAGGACAAATATAAGCATCTGTTTCTGCATGTGACAGTGTGATATCATTGGTTCACTGAAACACATATGAATTAACAACAAAGTGTTTATATGTCTTTTACATACAGTATGCCCTAGGCAAGACCATAATGCCATTTGACATGGCATACTGTACAGATATGACCTGTACCTTTACTTCCATTTTAGATACAAGTAAGTAGTGGTGTTACCCATGATGCACTGTACAATCATTTGCATTTGATTTTCAGCCACAGACTTTGTTATGTCTCTATGGTGGTTTTCAAAATATCACATATGTGATGCATGCGATTTCCACATGTATTACACATTGCAAATAGTGAAGTTTTATCATTGTGTGTTACTGTTGTAGTGACACCTCAACATACATGTGTGTGGTAATCATAGTAGTGAGATTACTACTTATAACATGCACTGAGTGACAAGCTATATTAGGAATAGTGTGTTCATAACATGCACAGAGTGACAAGCTATATTAGGAATAGTATGTTCATAACATGTACAGAGTGACAAGCTATATTAGGAATAGTATGTTCATAACATGCACAGAGTGACAAGCTATATTAGGAACAGTATGTTCATAACATGCACAGAGTGACAAGCTATATTAGGAATAGTATGTTCATGCTGTAAATGTGTGTCCTGCTCCTGTGAATGTGTGCCTTACAGTCATACGGTATATTAATACTACCAGACATGCACTTGTATCAGCATGTATCATGCTCATCTCTCATGTGCTTTTTTGTAAAGGGTGATACTGTGTGTTGTGGTTTCACATATTACTAGGCAAGCAGAAGCACTGATGTGCATCTGTAGATTATTAATATAAACGTGTTGTGACGGTGGCATTGCTTCATATGCCCCTGATTCAGCATGTGAAGCATAAACATTTCTAGGTTTTCTTCTACAGTTTTACATTTTCTTTCTGTAAAGTAATGTGACCTTTTCACTTGCATTATGTCCTGCCATGATCGTAACATTTAGCAGGTAATCATTATGTGTAGTGCATGCTGATGCTGTCAACTGTACATTTAACATATTATTTTCTTACACTATATTGACATGTACTGCAATTATACTCATCACAAGGTGTGGCTGTCATTGTTCTTTTATGTTTGCATAACTTTCAACATCTATATATTTGTTAATGAAGTAGTTACACCTGGGCTATGGTACTCCTTGCCATGTGGGTTACATACTTAGTTTAAACTATGTGTGAGTATGTGTGTGCTCTTTAAAGGGCATTTTAAATGCTTCTCTGACATGTAAGCAGATGTTTTATACCTCTGTTCTGTTACATTTCCATTACTATTGGCATGATTTCTTATCTAACTTTGATAATGGCAGACAATATACTGAGACATGACTTACATGATGTTTCTGACATAAGGCTACTGGTATATTGTTTGTCATCTTCAGCTTATTATATGAATGCATTACATATGGCATGGATGTATTCTAAATGTGCTGCCCATTACATTCTGACTTAAATAACAGATATGTTTGAAAGTGTTAGGGTTTGGTCTATTACAGATTTGCACAGATACATAACCGATGCATTAATTCTCATGTAATACATCACATACATTATACTTGGATATGCATGACGTGTGTGTGTGTGTGTGTGTGTGTGTGTGTGTGTGTGTGTGTGTGTGTGTGTGTGTGTGTGTGTGTATATATAATATATATATATATATATATATATATATATATATATATATATATATATATATATATATATATATATAAATATATATATATTGTTCTTATGTATTGCTGTTTTTCTTTTAATGGTAAGGCTCTTTAAGGAATACGTAAGAATGCATAATTATTGTCATGTTATATAGTGTGGGACCCATGCCAGTCAGCCCATCCATAGACAATGATACACATGACCACTTCCTGCAGAGTTAGACTCTGAGGACCAGGATGGCAACCAAGATGATAATGACAATGAGGAACTGGGACCAGCATGTTCCTTCATTCCAGTTGACTGAGAGTAACAATGTCCTCCACCACAGCAGTCAGATGTCTTCAGGGACCAGATCTGTGTTGTAGTCACCAATGTGTTCCAGACCCAGATGAGGGATATGATGGTCAATTGCTTCCAGGATATGGCACAGGCCATGCAACACTTCTGGGAGATCAAGTGCGAGATCATGCAGAATGTTTGACCATACCAGGGAGTGCCCTCTATACCATAAGGATTGCCTATGTAATCCAGTCATGTACAGCTGCAACCACTGTGTGTTCCTATATGGCCATTTTACATGCTTAGGTCCACATTTTGGATAAATCCCATCCTGCAGTCATGCCTGTAGGATGTACCTCGTGATGTACCCTTCACAATTCTGTTTGTATGGGACAATGTATTATTGCTGACTTCTGACAACTGTTAAAATATGACACTACCAACATGGCATCACATACTCATCAGATGCTGGCATACCTGCAGACAGAATTACAGATGTTACGTAAAGATTTAACAAAAATATAGAAAACCTTCAAACGCTGGGCCATCCCAGTTTGGGTTTGTCAAGGGCTGGTCATGCCTACTAAACGTGGTAGATTTCTTTCAAGAAGGTCACTAGAGCCATGGACAAGGGCAAAATGGTACATACTGCCTATTTTGATCTGGCAAAGGCACTTTACACAACACCTCATGCAGGTATTATACACAAAGTCACAAATTTAGGGATAAATCCCTGTCTTACCAAATGCATAGCCAAAATGATCACAGTTAGGACACATGAAGTTAGGGTGAGGGAATCCACCTCCACCAAGAGACATGTTACTAGTTTTTTTCTACAGGGCTCAGTACTGGGACCACTCCTGTTTGGAATATACTTCTCTGAAGTCAGAAGAGGGCCACTGACTGACCAAGTTTGCTGATAACTGGTGCCAGAACCATGTCCTACAACTCAAATAAAAAAATGCATAATAACCCCCTTTGAGAAGATGATCTCCCCTGCATATTACACCACTGATAATACTCCTCTAAGGGTATGCTCAGTGATGAGGGACCTGGAAACTCGTGTCGACAATATCCTGAACTTTGATCCTCACATGTCTATGGTAGTGAGAAAACCCTTCTACATGTTTCAACTTATAAGTAAGAGCATGGTATCCAAATCTAAGGAGATCATAGTCCCACTATACTCAGTCCTCATTAACCCAATAATCAAGTACAGTGGACCATTTGGTATATACCTGAGCAGGCGTCAGCAACAGCTGGAGCAGCTAAACAGGTTCCTCACTAAAAGAATACAGGGAATAAATAATATGTCCTCAACAGGCCACCTCAAAGCCCTGTCACTGCACTTGGTCTCCTACAGACTACTGAGGAGCAATCTACGCCTAACCTACAAGGCATTCTCCAATCCAGCCCTGATGGATCTGTTACACATTTGCAAAACAAACAACACTAGAATTACCTGATTTAAACATCTAAGCATCATCTGTGACACAAACAAAACATGTGTGAGGGATCGGTATGTGTCTCAGAGATTACTCCTTCTCTGCAACAGGAAGCAGAACACTTCTCTAAGCCTATTCAAACACAGTTTGGACCAGTGGATGGGAAATCACAAATTCATCCCTGGCTTGTCACCTGTGTCCTTTATGGACAGGGGTAATTTGTACATGGCCTAAGGCATAAGCTTATACCAAAGCCATTCTAGCCTGTGGACATTATTAATTGGGAAAATTGAAGCATGAATGGCTGGGCTTAAAAAGGCTCTAGGGCCACTGGCCTAGTGACATCCTATGATCCTATGGATATCAGGACAGGTGTTCCTGCAGTATGTATGTATGTGGCATGCCACTTCTGCATGCAGTGCACTGTGACAATGTTACTTCAGATCTAGTCTGCCTGTTTATGTGACAGATATGTCTGGAACAGTCGGCATTCTTCCAGTGTGACACACTTGTCTTGATGTCAGTGTTCATGTTCACCCAAGGACAGCTTCGAACATTAGCAAATGTGATACATTATACATGTTATGTTTAATAACATTTCACATATACCACTATAGTGCCAATCTCTTGAGACTACATTCAAATGGGAGCTGCATCTGTGCATATTTTGCACCAACTAGGTCACTTTTTCATTTTGATATGTCAGTTTACATACATAGTATGTTACTGTCTTTGCCCAGTAATACCCTTGGTATACCAGGAGGTCCCACTGGTACTAAGCAACTGTGTGTGATGGTTAATGCTAACTTGTGTGATATGTAGTACATTGTTTTGTTTTACTGACATAATGTATGCCTCTGGTGGTAACATTTCCACAGCCTGTCACATTGCCAGATGGTGTTACTGTCATAGATTGACATTCCCCATTGTCTTTGGGAATTCCATGTTGTTATCATATGAATGGCAGAAGTAATGAGTAACCATATCACCTGGGCTACTTATTTGGGCAAACACCACTGTAGTGTGCATATAGCTTATATTCTAACATGTATACACCTTAGCTATGATATGATATGTAGGCTAAGATACCATAATACACCTCGGCTTAATATGTTGCACATGTTAACATATCCAACTGTCATTATGTATAATACATTAGACTTACTTTGTATAAAACTGGATGCCCTTAACATAGCAAACACATTAGTCACCTGTCGTAAGTCTATAGTGTGTATGTGTCATTTAACTGCAGATGGTGTGCCATAGTTGCAAATATATGACTATCCCCTTTGCTCAGTCATAAACATTTACATGTTCGGTTCATATCACTTTCTGTCAGTTATGCTAGCACAACACTATATTTGGATATGTTATACTGAACAAAACTTTTGTTATGAAACTATGCTAATTGCTGTTCAACATTACTGTGTTGTTTGTGCAATCTGTACATGTACATGTTTATAGTCATCACCACTGCACACTGGACATGTGTTAGATGCTGGCCATTTGCTTCTATGTTCCTTGCAGTCCATTTTGTGCTGGGGACACGTGCGTGTGCATATGGATTTTTTTTATTTAAGTCATGCTTGTCCTGCTTTCTTTTTTGGTGCCAGCTTTCTCATGTTTGCATTCCTTAATACTGTGGACATGTGTTGTCCACCCCCCTTCCTCTTTAGCCTATATATGTGTCATACACATAGCATATGTATATATGTGCACCTTCATGTAATGCATCATAATTGCAATGTATGTGTACTGGGACAATGTGACATTGTGCCACCATGTTAGGTTATCACACACATGCAAGACATATGCACACAAGGTGACGGTAACTGAGCAGATTCTGTCAGTGTTCATGTTTTGCTTGTGTGTTATGCATTACCCAGACGTGTATGCTTCCTGCATATTTATGTATATACAGCCTTACATTCTTTACTATTTATTGTTCATATGCTACTAATAATGTATATGTATCACAATGTGCTTCAGATGTCATGTCATTGGTGTGGGCATGTGTGATAAGCCTTCTTACTATTTAGCTTGTATGTTGTCATTGCATGTCAGACATATACATTGTATACCTGCACAATCTCTGTTTCCTATGGCATGGAATGTCTTCTTTAACATCTAGATCCCATTTCTCCTGTCCTAGTGGTGTGTATACTTATTGGTTTATTACACAGTCCCATTACTCTTTTACTGTAGTACTGATGCTTGGCACTGTGCTTAGTTGTCTGCCATCAGCAAGCAGGGTTGGAAGTTCTAATCTGCCCTCCGCTTTTCTCATTTCCTTGACTGGCTTTTGCTGTTGCATGGCTTATACTTGCACTGCAAACAGTCTAGTAGATGATGATGTTGATGTCCACTGTGTACTGCAATGCAAGCATTCTCCATTTAGTGTCCCCTGACACACATCTACCATCAGTTGCACTCCTTTTGGTATGATTATCACAGTTTGTAACATCTCAGCACTGCACTGTGCACTGGTACATAATGTATTCTTGGAGTGAGCCATGCTTGGCATGTATCCCTACCCTATCTGTCATCTTTCCTTCACCCATGTTGTACAGTATGTTTAATTTACCTATCGTTATGTATATTAATGACCTTTGTTTGCCATATCTTGAGATATTTGTTATATGTGTGTCTTTTCCATACTGTCTATTCTTCAGAAACAAAAAATGGGGTCAATTCCCCTCTGACCTTTGTAAACCATCATCCTTCTTGTGTGCCCCTCTTCTTCACCCTCACCTCACATCTGCTTTTACATCACCTTATTTCCTTGGCTGTGTGCATTACTTGTGTTGCGTACACAAGTCCTGCACCCATTGTTAGCTACTGTTAGCACTGGTGATGTGGCCATAATTCCCACTTTGCCTTAATTGATTATTTTTTATCAGAATTCTGGCAGATTATGACAGAGTCCACAAATCGTAACAGGTGTGTTTAAATATATCTGTCTGTGATTTATGATGAAATCTGCAACATACCCTGGATATCTGTCACTTTTGAGGAATATTGCTGATGCACATTTGCCTGCAGCCAGCGGTGGTGGTGGTGCTGCGGTAGCGTAATCACCTCACAGTAAGACGCTGTCCTGTTCGAATCTCAGCTACAGCGTCTTCTGTGTGGAGACATGCATGAATGGGCATACCTTCATTGAAGGTTGTGCGTCAGGGCCGGCAACTCAGCACATAAAAATCTACTGCCAATCATTAGTGGACCAGAGGTCCGCTGTGGCGACCCCTAACCGGGAAAAGCCAAAAGACACAATAACAACAACTACTGACATGTTCTGTTAAGTTTGTATACCTTCCACACACGTGCATTGGTAATGCACACATATCACTTTACGTTCACGTTTATTTGTAATACGATTTTCCTATACCTGATTGTTGTTGTGCAGATGTTGCAAGTTATTTGTTGTGTCTGCATTCTGCTGAGTTAAACTCACTAGACCGGAGCACATTTGCTTATAACATGGCTTGCCTCAAATTTTGCTTGTAACTTGGCACAATCTACCAAATTGGGTGAAGTTTAGGGAATCTGGACCATTATCTATGAGGCCAACAACACAGGTCTAGGATAGAAGGAATGAAGCATTAAGTAGCAGATTTCCTTCTAAGGTATAAGAGACAATGCTGTATAAAGGTATCCCACCCAGAATAAACAATAGCTCTGCCATAATCATATCTCCATGACTTATGCTCCTCCTAATTTATTCCCCCTTTTCTATTCCACCTATCTTAATGCATGTAATTTTGGTTTGTGTGATCTTCTATGTATATATTGTTTGTCTGATTTTCTGTGCTTGCTCATAAATAAGAGCCCCTGTTATTTATACACTGTACATTTTGTTGCAATATGATGAAATGAGACTGAGCCTGTAACTGGCTATTGTTTGATTTGTGCTCTATTGAGGTAAACAAATTTAAATTTAAAAAAAAAAATATATATATATATATATATATATATATATATATATATTTATATATATATATATATATATATATATATATATGTATATATATATATATATATATATATATATAGATATATATATATATATATATATATATATATATATATCTATATATGGGTCTACCTGAGATGGTCGACAAGCCATTTGATCGACTTTTATTTGGTCGACAATTCATTTGGTCGACAGGCAGATTTGCCCCCCTCCCCAATGTTGTGCAACCCTGGAGTTGATATATATAGTTAGGGGGGGTGTGGGGGGCACTGCTTGTCGACCAAATGAACTGTCGACCAAATGAAATATCCATCATATATATATATATGGCATATATATATGTGATATATATATATATATATATATATATATATATATATATATATATATATGGGTCTACCTGAAAACACTGACACAGGAAGATCGACAACGGAGAAGACCGACAGTTGAGAACCCAGACGCTGAGAACACTGACATGTTAAAGTAAGTGTGTGATAGGGACGGACGTTAGGGTCAGGGTGTGGGTAAGGTAAGTGTGCGATAGTGACGGAGTGGTTTAGGGGCGGGTTAAGTGAGTTAAAGTTAGGGTGCAGGTAAGGTAAGTGTATGATATTGATGGACTTGAGGGTTAGGGGCGGATTAAGTGAGTTAGGGTTAGGGTGGAGGTAATGTAAGTGTGCGGTAGTTAGGGTTTGGGTTAAGGTTAGTGCATAGATAGTTGTGTTTGTAAGGTTTAGTGTAGGTTTGTAAGGTTTTTGGTGTGCTTGTGTTGTGTGTGTGTTTTTTGGGAAATGTATTTGTTTTGTTGTTTGTCGGGATTTTGGTTTGTCAGGCATGTGAAGTTTCGTGTTTTTGAACTTTTTTTTTCTGGTGTTTTTGTGCCGGTTATCTCATTGTCGGCGTTCTGCGTTGTCGGCATTTTCAGGTAGACCCATATATATATATAGATATATATATATATATATATATATATATATATATATATAGATATATATATATATATATATATATATATATATATATATAAGAGAGATGCAGATGACACAGAAATTAGGCTGCTTCTGCTGCAAAAGATACAGAATTATCTAGAGATATGTGACTCCCTGCCTGTCTAAAACAGACCTTGTCCACTATGGGCACTTACACATCATGTAAACTCGTACTTACCAACAAATATGAGTAGCAATGCTAGAAATCTAACATACATTGCTGAATAAGTAAAATAATATGCTCTTTATTAAAGCTTCTCAACAACAGCCTTCTCAGGGAATCTAAACAGAAAAAAAGCAATGTGAACTGTCTCTCTCTCTAGATATATATACAAAATCAGTTGATGACTTGGTAAATCCCTCCCCCCATCCGCCATTCTGCACCCTACCAGACTGATGCTGAGGCCAAAAAAAGTCCTCTCAAAGTTGAGGACAAAAAAAAAAATATGGACCTTCAGGTTAAGCACAGAGTTATTATGTATCTATACAGTATCTCTTTGCTGTAGTAGGTATCTTTGCCACACTGTAGCAAAGAGTTATAATTGCTCCTTGTTGTAGTTCGCTGTCAGATAAGCTAAAATAAGAAAAAAAAGATTTTAAAGTGCATCTCTTATAAAAGATAGCAGATGTGATAGGTCACTACAGCTGCAGCTCTACAGTATGTTTAGTAGTAGTTTTATTTTTTCTCAGAACCTTTTAAGATCTCTGCTGGTGGCAACTGCCAAGGGATGGTGAAGCCATGTGGCTATAAAGCAAGAGACAGCAATCCCTGAGAGACAGACTTCTGTGCAAGTGTAGCCTGTTGCCACATGTCTAATGTAACAGGTACACCATGTACTGTCATCTCTAAGGGAATCTTCGACACCACATGGCACATGTGGGAGGCTATCTTATTTAGTGCATTTATATCACTGCAAGGCACTTGAAAACAATCCTCACAACACATATGGTTGCTGTAGTTACAGCTACCTGCAGAAATGGCTGAGGTTTGCATGTAATTAAAGGAAATGGAGAAATGTCACAGTTAAAATGAGATAGCATACTGCTAGCATAATAACATCACTGTTAAACGCTGAGAAATGAACTGCTTCTTGCTGCAGAGGTACTCAGAGGCAATGAATACATGACACTTATTGGGCTTATAAATTATTCATTTTAGCCTGCATGTGAAAGATGACAAGTGCTGTAGTCATAACACAATTCATATCACAAGTCACAAAGTCATAACGAAATCACAGTAAGCAGGGGCACTATTTTTTAAATTATAATTTAACAGCTTAAATTGTAGAATTATACCAATAGTTAATTGTAATTTTCAGACAATAAGATAGATGCAGACTATTTTAATGTGTCCTACATATAAGCAAAATACAAGCAAATTCCTAGCATAGAAAGCCGTGTAAAGCAAATTGATAGATGCACAGATAATACTAACGAGGATAAATTAACATCCTCCGGAGGAATCTGATGTGGTTACACATTCCATGTTCTAGGAAGTTCATTTTAACAGGATACAGAAAGTTCAAAATATAAAACTTTAATAGGATTTTCTTGTAAGAACGGAGAAAAAAGTCACCGATTTCATGTTACAGATCAAAATAGTTATTTACTTTATTTGACATTTGTTAACCAGGTTAGTCCATCTGAGCCAGTGGCCCATTTTCACTGGAGACCCGAGGAGAAAAGCTCCAGCAATACAAACATAAAAAGATAACATAATAGGCAATATAAAAAAAACAAAAAAAAAACAATGCAGCAATACAACATAAACAAAAATTACATATGCAGTAATCAGGAGAAATGAAAAATGAAGTAAATACAACTAAATATTTACAATAATGGCATATCTTTCCCTGGTAACATAATGTAGTATTGTCTAGTGAGCATTGTCTAGTGAGCAGATTAGTCATTGGATTATTAGATGGAGACAGGTAGTGAAAAGCAAAGGAAAAGGAAACGTAGATTATGGAGGATTTTGGCAAGGCCAGCATTATGAGTTCAGAAAGTAGTGGTAGCCAGTGCCACACAAGGGGCACAGAGTGTTTATAGAAGAGTTTACCATAAGTTTTGTTAGGTTTATAGATGTCTAGAAGGTGCTGGTCGGAGATACAAAGAGACCGGCTTGGGGTATATATAAGGTAGAGGGTGATGTGCAGGCAAGCGGTTTGTTGAGTAGGGAGTGTGTCAGCTGCAGCTGGACAAGTAGTAAGAGCTGGGGGAATTCTAGCCATTGAAACTGTTTCAGGGCAAGGCAATGATGGGGGTTATAAGGTTGGTTACTGGCAAATCTGGTTATGTTATTGTAAGCTTGTTCTAGTTTGGAGAGAAGATTTGACTAGAGGTGGGTTAGGACAGGGGAGGAGGAGAGGAGACATGGAAGGAGATAGACTTGGGCAAGGGTGGGTTTGGAGTTGGGAACAAGAAGGTTCTTATTCCTGTAGAGAAGATCCAGTTTCTGGCTAGTTGTTTTGACACAGTGTTGGATATGGATGTCGAATTTGAGTTGGTCATCGATAACTGTACCCAGTACCTTAGTGTGAGGCTCATTTTTGATGAGGGTGGTATCTAGTGAAGAAATAGTAAAGGTGTATTTAAGGTGGTGGAGAGTTTTGAGGAGAAATAGTAGGACTCTAGTTTTTTGGAGCTGAGTATGAGTTGATGCTCTGTGAGCCATTTTTCCACTGATGAAGAGTTTTTGATGACAGAAAGAAGTTTAGAGATGTCAGCACAAGAGATAAGAGTAGAGTCATTGGCATACTGTATGAGGGTTGAGGTGTTCCAGGAGGAGCGAAGGTGATTGGTGAAGATGTTGAATAGGAAGGGGCCAAGGATTGAGCCTTGAGTGACACCAGTTTGGATAAGTAGGAAAGAGGAGCAAGCAGAGTGCCATCTGAGAGACTGGAGCCTATTAGATAGACAGCTTGAGAACCAGTGGATAGTAGAGGGGGAGAGATTAAGGTCAGTAAGCTTAGTAAGTAGCTTGGAATGGGAGACAGTATTGAAAGCTTTAGAGAGGTCATGAAAGAGGCAAGACACAAGGAGAATTTTGTCCCTGACTTCAGCAACAGTGTGAGTGAAGGAAAGGAGAGCAGCGGAAGTGCTCTGGTGTGGCCTAAAGCCATGTTGAGAGACGTTCAGGAGATTTTCATTAATAAGATGAGTTAAAAGCTGACTGTGAATACATTTTTCGAGGATTTTGGATAGAGGAGACAGGATGACAATGGGTCTGTAGTTAGAGAGCTCAGTGGAGTTACCTCCTTTGTGAAGTGGAATGGTGTAGAAAGATTTCCAGATGTTGGGGACAGCACATTCTTGGATAAATATATTTATTAGGATAGAGACAGAATAGGCTATGGAATGAGCTGAGAGTTTAAGAAAGATGGGAGGGAAGTTATCGGTAGAGAGAGAACAAGGTCTCAGTTGTAGTAGAAGTGACTTGCTGTTCGCTGTGAGATGGGGTTAAGAGAGAAAGGAGTTGTGTTGCATGTGTAGTGAGTGATGTGAGGGTGATTATGGCTTTGGGAGGGTTGGGTAAGTTTCTGAATAGATTCTATAAAGTGGGTATTAACTAAGGTGGCAGTTTCTAAGGGAAAATTATTAGGGTAGGGGTTGGTGGTGGAAGGTTTACTTGGATTTAAAATTTTATTAATGGTATTCCAGAAGTGTTTGGGGTTAGACTTTTGGGAGAAATGGGGATTATAAAAGTAAGTTTTCTTGTCTTTATTAATTGCTGTTTTTGCTAGATTTTGTAGTTCTTTATACTTCTGTAGAAATGTTGCTGATTTAGCTTTTAGCCATTTTTGCCAGTTCTTGTCTCTTTCTCTCATGAGACATAGGGTGTTTTTGGTGATCCAACGTGAGTAGTTGGCTTTGATTTTCACATTTCTAAGGGGAGCTAGAGTGTCAAGTATGTCATGAAAAATTTGATTAGAGTGTAGAATGGCTTCATTAAGAGGGAGGTACTTAAGGAAGCCCCAGTTTATGGAAGTGATCCTGTTATGGAAGGTTTTGGGATTGAAAGAAGAATGCTTGCAACACTCTCTAAAAGGGTGGAATTTAGGTATTTGGGTAGAGTAAAGTTGGAATTGAATAGGGAGGTGGTCACTTATGGAGTTGGGCAGGGCTCTGGGGTCAAAATATAGGGTGGGGTCAGAGGTAAGAATCCAATTTAAGATGGTACCTTGAGTGGTGTTGTTGAAGTGGGTAGGAGTTGTGATACGTTGATGGAAGCCATGTAGGCTGATTTGAAGGAAGGGAGGGAGAGGTAGAGGATAGTTTTTGCCAGTCGACATTTACATCACCTTGTAGTAAGGTCTCATCAGGGATATTAATAGAAATCCATGCTAGAATAGATTTGAGGATGGGAATGTTGTTTCCAGGTGGGATATAGATAGAGGCAATGGCACATTTCTTATGGGGTTGAGCTCACAGTTTAGAAGTAGGGGTTCAGCTGGTTGAAAGTTCAGCAAAGATAATGGCAGGGGAGATGTTAAAGTGTTCATAATACATAACTGTGACACCTCCACCTTTTTTGGGGGTTCTATCTTGGCAATAGATATTGTAGTGAAGAGGTAGTATTTCAGTTTTAGAAACATGGTTTTAGCCAAGTTTCAGATAGGGCTAGGATGTGCGATGATTGGTGGGTGATCCAGGAGTGTAGTTCTGTAATTTTATTAGGGAGAGTTTGCACATTAATAGCAAAGATAGAGAGAAGTTTAGTGAGACAAGTGTTTGTTGTGGTTGTGCTAGATGGGCTTGGATTGGGGTGGATGTCTCGGGATGATAGTATATGTTAGAAAAAGGGTAAGGTTTATTTCCATATAAGTAGAGGCCAGTGGGTTTGTATTTAGGCTTGAAGGATGTGGTAGAGACTGAGAATTTTTTTATTTAAATTGTACAATTAAATATTGTACAATGTCATACAGTCATTAAATCGAATAGTGTTACAACACTTTGAATTGTCGTTTCCTTTGACCTAACTCCGCAGCATAGTCATATTAGAACTGTCTTAATGAACTCTGACTTAAGGCAGTGTGAGCAAATTGCAATGGTAGTGTACTGGGAAAATATGACATTCTGTCACCATGTTGGGGTATCATACATATATAAGGCATATAGATTCCACCACTGTTCATGTTTTACTGGTGTGTTGTGAATTACTCAGACATTTGATGGTAAGATGGTGGCTAGAAATTACAGATGTGTGCCACAAAGTGTACAGGTTGGAGACCAGGGCTAGCTGTCATCTTTGTCTGGGAATCATGAGGCAGCCAGCATACAGGAGGTTAGACAGATCTTAGATGTTGACAGGGTTTGTAAAGAATGACAGTTAGGAAATTAAAAAAAAACCCACACCTAATAGTAGTTAACATACATAGTAATGTTCATTGCTTGCAGAAAGCATGGAGTTTGGTAGTTATAGGATGGTCAGGGGCTTATTAGTAAATAGTAGAGTTACAGGAGGAGACAGAGTAGAGTAGTGATGCAACTGCCCAGTATACTAGCTAATGGTAGAGCCTATAGACTTTGGCAGGAGATTGATCACTAGGGTTCCAGCTGTTCCTTAATCTTCTTTGTGATATCTTAAACTGTACTGATTCAGACTGATATTAATACGCATAAAAAGAGTCACTGTAATTCCTTTATTTTCGACTTTGATAAGATTTCCAATTTATTTTGTAATCGTTTTGTATATTCATTGGGAAAGCAATAAAAAAGATTTTGAAAAAAAGAACTTGACACAGAACTGCCACAGTAAAGGAGCATAGTTCATGAAATATGGTCAAATAGATGTCATGCCTAAAATTTAAGCTAAGCATCTGAAAATACATCCTTATTATGGCTATAAGCAGAAGCACCTTTTTTCAAAATACGAAATTAGTAAAATATACAGAAGTAAGCAATATTATATATACCAGCATGTGGATGTTTACACAGCAGTGAAGTTGTGTCATCATTTCTTGGAAAAATATGGTCGTCCGAGTCACAGACATAAGCATGTATAAAACCATGTAAGTAAAGGGGATGATTCAGAATAGGAGGGTGGAGTGGGGGTTAGGGACATGAAATATATGTTTTTTTGCACAATGCCACCTAAATTGTATTCCAAAATATAAGTAATGACTGAGCACAGAAATGAATGGTCTCACAATAAATCCTGCATTACTCACAAAAATCTGTTGGTGGCTGCAGCGGCCACGATGATCTATATTTCAGAGTGACTACAAAACATAAAATATATGGTCACTTTTTTGTCTACCCCATTAAGATAAGAAACATTTTAAAGATAAGCTAGCTAGTGGCAATTGCAGAACCTGTGCCAGGAATTCCATATTGGCAATATATTATTAAAATAGGGATAAACAAACGCAGCACAACTTTCAGCTCATAAACTACCACTAACATATAAGTGGCAGAAACTGCATTAAACTGATGCATCATGCAAAACTTATCAAGTACAGGGACATATGCATGCATAGTATATACTGATAAGATACCGTCAGACAAATGCATTAGCAAGAAGACAGCAAAAAGAAATAAAGCTCTGAAACAGAATGTCATTAATTAAAAATGGATCAAACTGCATTTTCTCTATGCAAAAGAGGCCCTCACACCCCCAATAGTCTTAAAACAGTTGAGAAAATGGCAATTTCAATGATTGATGAAATCAATATTTAGCAATACTGACTCGTTGAATGAGTATTCAAAGAACTGACTATTGTACAGCTGTCAAGGTCCCATCCTAATTACACTGTAGATGTGCTGGGGATGCAGAGATCGGACAACAGAAACTTGCATTTCTAAATAACTATGATAGGAAGTTGCATAAAACCACACTGTCACATTATGCACCCGGAACTATTAATAATCAGAACAGTGGATGCAGAGAGGGGCACTCCCACATCTCAATAAATACATAAATTATAGGTGGGCATTGGATGGCATGTATGTATGTCTAACAGCTACTACATGACCTGAGCAACACTGCAGATAAACAGAAGGATACATACATGCAAGTTGTTTCCAGAAGAGTACAGAGTACATGATGCCTGTGTAAGATTCATAGGTTAGTTCTAGGCTAAGTGCCCTTGCGAGCCATTGTAAGCCTAGCCAATTACCCCTTGTGAGACTCAAACCCTGCACCTTGTGTTTGTAAGGTAAACACCTTAACCATTAGGCCACCTTCCCAACCCTGGGCTATGGAGTTTTGTAGTTAGGTGCAAGAGGTTAACCTCAATTCCAGAACTCCAAGGCACAGGATATTACAATATTGCATACAGGAGTACCGCAGCGCATGTACCACTACAAGGAGATTTACAGTGGGATGAGAGGCTTCATCAGGGTAATGCTCCTGAAATGGAAACAGAATGAACTAACGACAGCACAAACCTTGTTTCTTAAGATTAGGATAAAGCCCTGACTATGGTCCAAGTGGACTGAGTTCAAGTATCAGCTAGAGCGCTTGATAATGCAGGCAACAAGGAAGGATGTGTCCATAACGTGATGGACAAGCAGGGCATATGCAAAGCGAGGGAGGGCAGATGCAAAGTACAGACTAGTGCAACTGATCTCCCTGGTGGAGACAACTACTGCACATCCCAGGCACAGGGTGCAACTAAGCATGCCTAAGAGGCTGGGAATTAAAATAAAAACATCCCTTGACAACAGTATGTCCCTTTTCCATGTGCCTCAATTTAATAACTAAGCTTGAGCATGTGTTAGACTTAGTGTGAGGAAGTTAGGAGATTCAGTAGATCCAGTACACAAAGAAAGACTCTGGAAGAAGCTGAAGAGGGGAGCAAAAATAAAAAAACAGGCTAAAAAAACACAATACTCAGACTGGGTACCTTTGACAAGAATTCCAGCTTGTCACTATAGATAATATTATACGCCAAAACTGCAGCACATGAATCTTGAAAAGTGCCATGTATAGTCTTGGCAATTACTTTTTAATTGCTTGAGTTTTAACTGATTTATGGGCACACAATTATGGATGCTTTCCAAGTCTTTACGCTGCTTACAACAGACACAGATCTTTAGGTAAGAAAAAGCAGAGATGTGTTTTTTCATGAGCCAATCATGTTGTAGATCTCTCTCAAAATGAATGTTCCCTAAGTGGGTGCATGCACACACTAAATAATAATTTAACCAAAAATGAAGTCCTGTAGGATAATGCAAGTTAAAGAGTAGGAGATAGAAGAATTTACCTTTGAAACTGATCTTTGCATTCACCTAGACAGTCAGAAGGTAAACCAGTCCAGAACTATTCCACTGATCCCACTCCAAAAGGGTCCCAAGTCCAAATTACTGATGAGAGGTAATAGACTCAGAACACAGCGACATCTATCTATCTATCTATCTATCTATCTATCTATCTATCTATCTATCTATCTATCTATCTATCTATCTATCATAGAATGTACAAGACAACTGGGCCATGTGGTCATTTACACCTTGCCAGTACCTAATGTTAAAAGTTACCTCCATTTTAAGGAGAGATTAGCCAGACATACTGAGATACATTTATGAATATCCATACAATTGTTTAATTCCTTCTTAAAGAAAGATAGTGTGGTACATTGCTTTATCTGGAGAGGAAGTTTATTCCAGAGAAGGGGTGGTCATAGTGTGATAAATCAGTCCTGTGTGATTTGTTTATTTACTGAAGCAGGTTCATATCTCTGTATCTTGGGTTCAATGGACTTTTTGATACGTGGAGAAATAAGAGATCTTGGACTGCCATGTCCCTAATGTCCCAGAAGGTAAGGCCCAGATTTCCCCTAATGAGGCTATATGACACATTACAGCAACAAGAGCCTCCATCCTCTCTTCACAGCTCAGGTCCTTTAGCCCCGGAATCTTTTTAGTCAGAAACCTTTGGTGTCCTGCCATCTGCTTGATATGTTTGGTAAGATACATCCCAAGGGGGTCAGTGGATTTAACGATGGGCCTAATCAGGGTAGAATATAGAGCAGTAAGGATTTATTTTGATGTGGATGTAATATCGGGTATGATCAGCAGTGCTAGACAGAAGGATTTCCTGACCATTATTGCAAAATGATGATGAAAGGAGAGGGAGTTATCTACCCATGCCCCAAAGTCTCACAACATCTTTATTTTGGAGTGGGGTATTCTTATACTATAAGCTGGATGAAGGTTTTTTTGCCAAATGCAACAATATTGCATGTTTTGCCAAACTTGGCTAACCAGAGTTCCTGATTTTTGATTTTGAGGTCAGAGAAGTATATGCAAAATAGCAGAGGTGGCCCCAGCACAGTACCTTGTGGTAGCCCACTGATTACATTCATGCTCTCTAAGAATGCACCCACCACCCTCACAGTTTGTGTTCTTTCCCCCAGCCAATTAGCTCTCCATCCAACTACACACAGATCAATTTGGAGCACATTTAGCTTGTTGATAATACATGTGGTGTTGTATTCTGCATGGAACAGTGACCACTGTCCATTGCTTTTAGTTATCCCCCTCAAAAAATGCATCAAATTCAATATACAAGAGCTATCCTTAAAGAAAAGTTGCTGGGGGTGGGGTGGGATCAAGTCTTTTAGGATGTTTATATTGTAGTTTATAAGGTCTATTATAACCTTTCAAGTGAGACTTGTGTAGCTAATGGATCAGTAATTCCTGGGGTCAATGACAGGGTTGCCCTTGTAATGTGGCATCATAACTGCTATGTGCCAAACCTCAGGGACAAAGCCAGTGGACAAGCTCAAGTTTAAAGTTTGCAGAAGCGGGTCCACCAATACATGTTAAGTGCTTTTCAGCAGGCAGCCCGGTATATTATCAAGTCCTATAGAAGGTGTCATTTTTTTCTTAACAAGTGTTGCTTTGTGCTGATAGGGAGTTTGAGATCATTAGGTATACACGAGTTTTGTATAAATGTCTCAAGTGAATTTGAGCTGAAATTGTTTGCCATTATATTTGTGATATCTACTGGGTCAGTCAGTAATGCCATAAATAAGTTCTGAGCACTGTTGGGTGTTGTTTCACCCTTTCTAGCATAAGTAAAGAAGGATATGTAATTATCTTTAGCTTCTGATACAAGCCAAAGCTCATGAGAAGCCTTTTTTCCTTGATGGTATTTTTCAGAACCTTTGATAACCTTTTGATTTTGACCTTGATTTGTGGGTTTTTCGTTTTATTATATATTTTAATGAGGTTTTTTTCCTTTTTGCATTGTTTATTTATGTATGTGGACCACCTGGCTAGTTTCCTTTTACCCTTCCCACTTTGTTTAGTTTTGGTAGGCGCTGACAGATTCATATACTTTTCTAGGTGAGCATGGTAATTATATGTGTATCTCCTAGCAGTCTCAATCTTTTGGGGGAAACAGTTGTACTGGAACTTTGAGACCTCATCATAGTAGGAAGGTTGTATGACGGAAGTCTTTGAATACTGGGATATCTGCATCTGCAGGTCTAGGGATTTTAAAAAAGAAAGTTACCAATTTGCGGTATAATCTTCCCCAGTGAAGTCTGACCAATGAGACAGCGCATATAGAACACAATCTTGAAGTAGGATTTTTGACTACTTGATAAAAAGAAGCCTTGCTTTTAAAACTGTGGAATTTTTTGGCATAGCCCACACTTGAGGTATAGGTCTCAAGTTTATAGAAGGATACATAATGTCTCCCAGGATGATGGCATGCTTGTACATTTGAAGTTCAGCAAAATTTGTTTAAGATATGGAAATGGTTTTTGGAGGTTATCAAGAGGGACATGTAACATGCTATAATCTGATACATGGTTTTATTTAGAGTGAGTTGAATCAAAATACATTCAGTTTGTGGGTCTCTGAAAATATGTTTTGGGGTGCTGTGACCTTTAACAAATACTGATACTCCACCACAGTTCCTTTTGGGTCTAAAGGTGTGGTAGGAACAAAAGCCTGGTACAGAGGAGGTGATTTCTACACTTTAAAACCAGGTTTCAGTAATAATATACATATGAATCTGCTCCAAATGTAGGAGGGTTTCAAGGTCAGAAAATGTGTTATTTAGACACCTAACTTCCAATCTTCCTACTCTTCATTACCATCCCTTGCCTTTCAATAGTTTTAAACTCTAATCTTACCTACATGTAACATCTTCCAACCTTTCTATTACACAGCGGTCTACAAAGTCACTCTAAATCGTCCATATCTATACATACATTTTATGCTATATCCTTAAAATATTTAATTCTACCATAAACAATCTGTGTCTACCAACTGTCCTAATCTTTAAATATTGAACCCCTTAACTAAATGAGATTTGATTAAAATGCTTTGTCTACAACTGTTCTTTTCCTGCATGCTTTCTTAATCACTCTCACAAACTATAAAGAGGCTCTTCTTCTTCCCACAGACACATTTACATCCATGAAGAATATGTACATACCATCTTTATTATCCCTCTCCTTAATGTCAAAGTTAAAATAATTACTCTAACAAAACCTTTCCACACTCCCAAGCCATTTGATTTCCTTATTAAACACCATCTCTTAACCCACTTTACCAATGTCTGAGCTTAATTTAAAACTAAATTCCCTTATAGGTTCATAGGTTCATAGGTTTATACTAGGCTATCCGCCCCAAGGCATTTATAAGCCTAGCCCGAATTTTTGTGGCTTACGCCACCCCTTATATGAAAAAATACTGTACCCATTAGTTTGTTGTGCCTCTGTCCAGCAGTGACACAGAGATGATTCCCGGGGTAAACCTACGATCTCCCATCCACAGGTCAAGATTTCTCTTGAACAGAGCCAGCGAGGTGCTCTGCCTCACATGGACCGGGACTCTATTCCACAGCACAGGGAGTCTCTGAGTGATAAATCTGTCCCTCCAGCACGTCCTATTTATATCCGTGCTAAGGTTTAAGTCGCTTGCTCTAGTGGTTTTGGTGGATTTGGATTTTTTGAGGTGGAGCATGTCCATTAATTCCGGGTTGGACATGGCCTTGTATGTCAGGCACATGTCACCTCTGACCAGACGGTATGCGACTGAATAGAGCTGGAGTTTCTTCGATCTGACAGCATATGACAGATTTTGGAGTCCCTTTATCCTTTTGGTGAGAAACTTTTGGGGTCTCTCCAATTGCTGCAGATGTCGGGCGAGATATATCCCGAATGGGGCATTGTACTCGATCATTGGTCTGATAAGTGAAGAGTACAGGGGAACAATGACCTCACTAGATCTGGATGTGAATCCCTTCATGATCAGGTGGGCAATGTAGAAGGTCTTTCTAACCACTTTAGCAACGTGAGTGTCAAAAGAAAGGCCACTTTTCTACCTGGGTCCCCAGGTCCCTGATAACCTCTTCTGTGCTTAGTGGATTGCCACCTATATGGTAGCTTGGGGTTACCTTGTTTTTCCCGAAGGGTATGACTATACATTTTTTGGAGTTTAACTTCAGGCCATGGCTCTGGCACCAGCTATCTGTTTCCGTGAGTCCCTTCTGAAGGATATCCGTGTCCGATGCACTTTCCACTATGGCGCCCAGTTTGCAGTCGTCTGCAAACTTTGTCAGCCAAAGTCCTCCCATGTCGGCCTGTACTTCTGAGAAGTAGATGCCGAACAATAGGACCAAGCCCTGTGGGACACCACTTGTGACCGGCTTGGAGTCTGACATAGCGCCAGCAACTCTAACCCTGTGGGTTCTGTCCTTAAGCCAGTTTGCAACCCATCTTGTGACATATGGGTTTACATTTAAGCTGGTAAGTTTTTCTACAATACCCGAGTGGGGTATTGTGTCGAAAGCCTTTCAAGGTCAAGGTAGGCTGTACGGACTGCCTTTCCCTCATCAATGGCCTTTGTGACTGTTTCGAAGAAGTCGACCAAGTTATGATCTTCCCTTGACGAAGCCAAACTGGGTCGGGTCCAATGTCTGCAAGTCCCCTATATCTTTGTTTATGAGCTCCATTATGATCCTCTCCATAGCTTTGCAGACTAGACTTGTTAAGCTTATGGGGTGGTAATTACCAGGGTCCGTAGAGGCACCGCCTTTGTGGAGTGGGACCACAGTTGCCGTACGCCACTTAACTCCTATTCAAAGATATTCCAGTCATACTTCTCAACTGCCACAGAATGTCCAAATGTGTGTCTATATTACATTTAAAGAAAAGTAATTTAATCAAATGGGACTTTACATCGAAATGATGTTCATCGAGCTGTTTATAGTGAGATCATGGTACAGTGAAGATCGGAAAATCTGCCCTTTCCTCACTGTAGTGTGATCTCAGGGTTGGTATATATGAGCTGGAAGTGGGGGGGGGGGTGTATCCCTCCACAAGAGCGATTTTGATAAACGGCATTTATGATGTAAGTGCTGTTCAATTAAATAATGTTTCAATTACGTAATATAGACCCTCCAAATGTTTGCCTCATATTTTTGGTCTGTTCCTATAAAATTTGTGGCTTTCTGGCAAATCACTGAGCATTGAAGTTACTAAATAATGACACACACTGCTGGCTCTAGATGATTGTCATTGTTGAAATGACACCCCGACCCCATGTGCAAAAGTGGGAAAAAGGGTTATAGATGGATAGATTTAAGTTTTAAACTTTATATCCTTCAGAAAATGAGCATAAAACATGCTATTCTAGCAACTTTCTAAGTGTATAAGAGAAATATTTAAAATCTGTCTCTATGTTTGGGCCTTTGCCACCCCCCACCCTCTCTATTATTTTAAGCTTTGTCCAGATATCTTGCACTAAGAATTTGAGAAGTATGACTCCAGTTATTTTGATTTAGTTAATCAGAGTGCCACATTCAAACCAACTGGTACCAGTATACACACACACACACACACACACACACACACACACACACACACACACACACACACACATCAGATAATGTATTCAAATCATTCTCCTGTTGTTTAATAAATATTGGTAGTATAAACAATAATCAAGCTCACAAGCTGACGTACGGCATTATAACATAATTGAAAACCATGAATGAAAAGCTGTTCAAAAACCAGCAGGAGAACCATCAAAGTAAACAGATTAATGTTTCCTGTCCTCTTACACTCCTGATGTTGTAGCAATCTCTAAATTGTGAGTAAAGAACAACAGTCCCAGAATTCATCACCTTTTTCAGGTTATAGTTACATCTTTGGTGCCAAACCAGTAAACATAGAGGTGATGGAGGGACATTAATACTTCACTAAAAAAATTGGTCTTCACTGCAGCAGAAAAATGGTTTCAACACATCTGTCTCCTCCTAAATCCCAAAAAAACAAAACTACTACTCTTCACCCCAACCTTTAAATCCACCCCAATTACTTTTTCCATTGCTTCCTGTAATGGCACTATCATCAAACCTGACAATTGCACCAAACTGCTAGGTGTCACCATAGATAATCAGCTAAATTTTGACTATCACATTGATTTAACTATCAAGACAGTGAATAAAAGATTGGTGCCCTGTACAGACTTAAGCCCTTTCTTACGGCTACTTCCGAAAGTGGCTCTCGCCCAAACTCACCTTATTTCTACATTACTGTATGCCTCTCCTTCCTTTATCAACATATCTAAAGCTAATCTGAAGAAACTAAATAATGCCTACAGTATAGCCAGATTTGCCACTGGCTCTCCATTCCAAACTCATCACTGTCTTAACTTAAAGAAACTAAACTGGCTTGAACTTCCAAACCTAATACTCCTACAACAACTGATCATCACTTTTAAAATTCTACATTACCCCTCCAACACACCCATACTAAACAAAATCATCACTCCTTATAAAAATCTCACTACACTCAGATCAGCTAACAAGCTTCTAGTTACCACATTGAAATCTCATAATAAATCAGGGGATTCCCTATTTGCAAACACTATCGGTTCTTACTGGAATAAACTTCCAGCAGAGCTGACCTCCCTAGCCTCATGTCACCTTTTCAAAAAACATATGAAAACTCACCTACTAATTCATTGTCTATATCCGTGCTCCAATCCCGACTGAACTCAGCAACCTTATTACTCACTCTACTCTGCTCCTGTCTACTTTTGCACTCCTGTACTAACTTTCACTGACTTCCAGCCCCTTTTTGTACCATCACTCTTTTTCAAATTTCTGTTTGCATCCCCCTCTGACCTTCTGTTTTTTTTCTGTCTCTTGCTTCTTTTATCTGAGCTCCTATAATACTGCTACCTTTACATTTCATCAATATCTTTATTTCCCCCTCTCCTTCTCCAACTGGCTACTCCCTTGACTTACTTAGTCCATAATACTTGTACCTAACAATTACTGTACTTTTTCCTCTTTCTGTTTACTTTATTTTCTCCCTTTTCCTTAACAATAACTACATTACTTACCTGTTTCACTAGCAACCTGCATATTTAACACTGTATATTAATCAGTTTAGCCAATACCTGTTTTTGTTGTCATGACTAGTTACTAGTGATATTTTTTTAACTTTAATTTGTATTTTCTAAGACTGGAGCTTATTCTCCTCAGCCCCTTGTCTGAACTTTGTTTGTCATTTACTCAGACTAGTCCATGAAAACCTTATATGTAATTGTATTTTACCTTAGTACATTATGCTATTTGTTTGTTTATTAGTTACTTCCTAATCTGTAGTGTCTTAGTCTGATAGTGGAGCTTTTCTCCTCGGGCCTCTGCTGAAAATGGACATGTATCCAGCCAGACTAGCCCGGTTAACAAATGTAAAATAAAATAAATAAAATAAATGTAAATGTAACAGCCCCACAGGCTAATTCCCTGTGAGATACAGATCCTAACTGCCTAATATGTAACCTGCAGTTAACAAATACTTGACTTATGCACATTGCTACAGAGTAGCTACCACCCATTCCCTTCATTTGAAAAATACCAAAACCTTTTAAACAATAGCGGATCCATAATCATTAATTATACAAATCGGACAATGCTTGAAAACTTTAACCTAAACTTATTTGGTTCAATCTCTACGTCACATAGAATTTAAAACCCAAAATAGCTTTTTACTGTTCTGGTGGTGCTTGGCAGTAATCCTTCTAACATGGGAAGGCCATCATGCCCAAGAAAGTGTGTATAAATGTATTTCCATGCACTCTAAATAAAGGTTGAGTTGTTATGGTACAGCCTTACCCTTGAAAACTGACAGACTGAGATCCATCAAGCATCACACTACCTTATCCACCTTTACATTTATATCAGTAGGAAGTATATTCTTTGAGTTCATGCCATTTCCTGCATAGTCAGCCCATGAGGGAATGTCTGCCACAACCCAGGCCCAGGAGGTCAAGTGTGTCTAAAGGATGAGGTTGTACATGTAGTGTATGTCTTATGTACTAGGGTGCCACAACCCAGGCCCAGGAGGTCAAGCATGGATAAAGGATGAGGTCGTACACATACTATATGTCTTATGTACCAGGAGGTCAAGTATGGCTAAAGGATGAGGTTGTACACATACTGTATGTCTTATGTACTGGAGTGCCACAACCCAGGCCCAGGAGGTCAAGTGTGGCTAAAAGATTAGGTTGTATACGTAGTGTACATCTTATGTACTAGGGTGCCACAACCCAGGCCCAGGAGGTCAAGCATGGATAAAGGATGAGGTTGTACACATACTGTATGTCTTATGTACTTGGTTGCCACAACCCAGGCCCAGGAGGTCAAGCATGGATAAAGGATGAGGTTGTACACATACTGTATGTCTTATGTACAGTGGTACCACAACCCAGGCCCAGGAGGTTAAGGATGGCTAAAGGATGAGGTTGTACACATACAATATGTCTTATGTACTGGAATGGCATAACCCAGGCCCAGGAGGTCAAGTGTGGCTAAAGGATGTGGTTGTAACCATACTATATGTCTTATGTACTGGGGTGCCACAACCCAGGCCCAGGAGGTTAACGATGGCTAAAGGATGAGGTTGGACACATACTATATGTCTTATGTACTGGGGTTCCACAACACAGGCCCAGGAGGTCAAGCATGGCTAAAGGATGTGGTTGTACACTTACTATATGTCTTATGTACTGGAATGGCACAATCCAGGCCCAGGAGGTCAAGCGTGGCTAAAGGATGAGGTTGGACACTTACTACATGTCTTATGTACTGGGGTCACACGTACTATATGTCTTATGTACTGGGGATCACACGTACTATATGTCTTATGTACTGGGGATCACACGTACTATATGTCTTATGTACTGGGATCACACGTACTATATGTCTTATGTACCGGGATCACACGTACTATATGTCTTATGTACTGGGGTCACACGTACTATATGTCTTATGTACTGGGATCACACGTACTATATGTCTTATGTACTGGGGATCACACGTACTATATGTCTTATGTACTGGGGTCACACATACTATATGTCTTATGTACTGGGATCACATGTACTATATGTCTTATGTACTAGGGATCACATGTACAATATGTCTTATGTACTGGGGTCACACGTACTATATGTCTTATGTACTGGGGATCACACGTACTATATATCTTATGTACTGGGATCACACGTACTATATGTCTTATGTACTGGGATCACAAGTACTATATGTCTTATTTACTGGGGATCACACGCACTTTATGTCTTATGTACTGGGGATCACACGTACTATATGTCTTATGTACTAGGATCACACGTACTATATGTCTTATGTACTGGGGATCACACGTACTATATGTCTTATGTACTGACATCACATGTACTATATGTCTTATGTACTGGGGATCACACGTACTATATGTCTTATGTACTGAGATCACACGTACTATATGTCTTATGTACTGGGGTCACACGTACTATATGTCTTATGTACTGGGGATCACACGTACTATATGTCTTATGTACTGGGATCACACGTACTATATGTCTTATGTACTGGGGATCACACGTACTATATGTCTTATGTACTGGGATCACACGTACTATATGTCTTATGTACTGGGGATCACATGTACTATATGTCTTATGTACTGGGATCACACGTACTATATGTCTTATGTACTGGGGATCACACGTACTATATGTCTTATGTACTGGGGTCACACATACTATATGTCTTATGTACTGGGGATCACACGTACTATATGACTTATGTACCGGGGATCACACGTACTATATGTCTTATGTACTGGGGTCACATGTACTATATGTCTTATGTACTGGGGACACACGTACTATATGTCTTATGTACTGGGGATCACACGTACTATATGTCTTATGTACTGGGGATCACATGTACTATATGTCTTATGTACTGGGATCACACGTACTATATGTCTTATGTACTGGGGATCACGTGTACTATATGTCTTATGTACTGGGATCACACGTACTATATGTCTTATGTACTGGGGATCACATGTACTATATGTCTTATGTACTGGGGTCACACGTACTATATGTCTTATGTACTGGGGATCACACGTACTATATGTCTTATGTACTGGGGTCACACGTACTATATGTCTTATGTACTGGGATCACACATACTCTGTGTCTTATGTACTGGGATCACACGTACTATATGTCTTATGTACTGGGGTCACACGTACTATATGTGTTATGTAATGGGATCACACGTACTATATGTCTTATGTACTGGGGATCACACATACTATATGTCTTATGTACTGGGGTCACACGTACTATATGTCTTATGTACTGGGGTCACACGTACTATATGTCTTATGTACTGGGAATCACACGTACTATATGTCTTATGTACTAGGGTCACACGTACTATATGTCTTATGTACTGGGATCAGTACTTAAAAACACTGTGTGCTCTACTATTTAGACATGCAAGTGTCAAAACAGTGGTGTACAATATAGCGTGGGGATATTGTAATGGCAAGATATGATACCAACAGCTAATTTAACTGTATTCACTAGAGAACTGGGCCAGCAGTGATTATGGGAATATTCACAAGAGGTCCACTGAGTATTTCTGTGCAAAAAAGACTGAGAAAAGGCAAACACAGCCAGCACAGTCATTAAACAAACAACCGCCACGCTTGTACCTCCAAATAGGCATAACTGCTTTGCACATATCACTGCTTATTCCTTACACTGAACATTAATCCGCATATATAGCCCCACCAGACTCCGTGCAAGGCAGAATTCATGTGCAGCATTTCTACATTAGCAGGCATTACTGATGCAAACTTTATAATTTCATTCATTATGGTTTCTGCCCCTTTATCCTACACAAGGTTACGACAGAGCTTAGGTTAATGCTGCTCTGTTAAGCAGTAACTTGTCATCCAGTTTACTATAAAGAGTAGTGCTTATTAATAAAGCTATGATGCATTTCAAGATACACAACACAAACAATTCTGCTTTTTCTGGGACTAAAAAGGACAGCTCCCAGACAAAATGATGTGCATTTCTTAAATACAGAACACAGAATATAGAACAGCACAGACTATATACAATCAAATGACAGTACTAGTGCTGTTCATACCTCTCAACTGTCCCTGATTTTCAGGGACGTCCCTGATTTTGACTCAAATTTTAGCTCTGTCCCTCTTAATCCCTTCTAAAACTAGTGACTTTTGGAGGAAAGGTGGTGAATTACACTTAATGAATAATGACAATAATTAAGAGTTATAGTCTTCTTTTACTCCAGAAAATGTGTATTAATTCATATGCTCTGATTCTGTCAATGTTTCAAGTTAATAGCACTAATATTTTAAAAGTGTCCGTGATTGTCCCTGATTTTTTCTTGACTTGTCCCTGATTCTGTTGAAATTTGTCCCCGATTGGTTGAGAGGTCTGATGCTGTTTTCTAACTATTTGTGATCCTACAGTTTATTTCAAATCTTTGCTTTGCATATGGCCTTCAAATAGCTCTAGTCACTGGCATAGGCAGCTTCAGTCCTGGATTCTGTTGCATGCAAATCTGCATGGCTACAAATAGCTGCACATTTTGACTACTGTTAAATGACTCAGCAGTTGTGACTAATATTAGACTTATGCTATCACAGGAATACCGATTTCAGAGCTATATTTAGCCTACGTAAAATAGATGTAAGATATCTCCACTGTAGAAGGTATACAGCTATAAATTAGCCACTCACAATATCCTGAATAAGAGATGAAATAATGAGTGATGTCTGTCCTGCCAGAGATAGCAATACTTCTCAAATACAGACGTCTAATTGGCTGCAGAACATAACCTGCAAGAATGTTTCACAAGTAAGCAAAACAAAATGAATTAATGAGTGAGTAGATGCATGGGTTAAGCCCTCCTAAACTATGTTAATAACTTCATGGATAATTTCATGCGTGCAATGCCAGGATCCAGCTGTTTATGCATACTACTGAACCATTTTACATAGCTTCCTCTGCTTCACTGATGCATTGAAAAGTTCCATCACTCTAGATACAAATGGACTGGGGAGCAGCTGCAGTACTTTACATTTACTGGAATCCACTAAATGAAGAATAAACAACAAAAATGTTTTTGAAGGGTCACAAGCAAGATCATAACCAGACAAGCACCATATTTGCCAGGATAACAACATGCACTTTTTAAAATGGTTTATTTATTTATCCAATAAAAAGACTAGAATAAAAAAAAAAACTGGTATATTTACCATCATTTATAGCTTTATATTTTGCTAAATTCCTTTCTTCACAATGCTTGGCTGGCTAAATAAGTTTTTTGCTTAAGCCTGTCATTTTTTTATTTATGTCAGCATGTCTGTATGGATGCATGTATCTATTTATTTTTTATTATATCAAAAGGGTATGCTATGGTTACACTTGAGGGTGGTAGCGCACTACATTGTACAAATCCAAAAATCCTTGGCATTCCCCTGGAACAAGCTTCCCCAAGTGGAAAGTTGCACATTCACACCCCCTTACTTATATAAACAAACTCCATCTGATGCACCAATGAGGAAAATATGGACAATTAACTGTACCACATGTTCAGACATTGGTGTTGATAAAACAAATTCACACTACACACAGAGATAAAGCCAAACGATTTATGATAAAAATGTTTAAATGTAAAAGAAAATTCAGCAATGAAATCAACAATAAATATTAGCACACTAATAAAAAGTGTGAACTCACAAAATCATCATCATCAGCCCCCCTTTTTCCCATTTTTTCTACATGGGGTTGGGGTATCCTGTTAACTGTCGCCAACTCTCTCGATTCAGTGTCACACTCCTGCCTTCTTCAACACTCCTGCCGGACTGTCGCAGATCTTCTTTCACACAGTCCAGACATCCTCACTTCCTCTTACCTTCTTCCTGTCTGTCCCAAATCTTCCTCACCAGATTGTCTTCTGCTTTTCTACACATGTGCCCAAACCACCATAATCTGTTATCTTTGATCTTTTCTGCAATTGGAGCTACTTTGGCTTCTGCTCTTATGCCCTCATTTCTTCATCTGTCCCACAGTGTGCATCCTATCACCTTTCTCAGGCACTTCATTTCCATCACCTCTACCTTCTTCAACTGTTCTGCCTTTACTGCCCATGTTCCTGTACCATACAGTAGTACTGATTGCACCACTGTCTTATACACCTTACTTTTCAGCTTCTTTGGCATTCTTCTGTCATAGACTACACCTGATAACTCTATGCCAGTTGGCTGCAGCCCCTCTGATTCTAGCTTTGACCTCTTCATTCAGACTACCCTTCTCCTCAACTACTCCTCCCAGACACTTGAAGCTGTTTACTGTTCTACTATCTTTCTTTCTATCTCTACTCTCAGTTTCTTCTGATTTCCCCAATTTGCTGCCATTACCACGGTCTTATCTGTGCTTAGTTTCATCCCATGTGCCTTCAGTTTTGCATTCCATTCTCCTCTCCTTTGCTGAAGTTCTAGCTCGCATTCTGCCTGTACTGCCACATCATCTGCATGCACCAGCTTTGTTGATCCTTCCCCTCCAACCTGTTTGCTAATGTAGTCCATCACCAGTATGAACAGCAGTGGGCTCAGAGCTGAACCCTGATGTACACCCACTCCCACTGGGAACCCCTCTGTGAGGCTAGACACTGTTCGTATTTGAGTCATTGGGTCCTTGTACATTGCCTGAACTAATTCTACCAATGTTTCTGGGACTTCAAACCACCACAGTACTGCCCAAATCAGCTTTCTTGGGACCTTGTCAAATGCTTTCTCCAAGTCTAGGAATGCCCAGTTGGACTCTCTACTCATCTCTAGCTTCTTCTCAAATATCTGCTTCATTGCAAACATCGGTCAATTGTGCTCCATCCTGATCTGAATTCAAAAAACTGCTCATCTCCCATCTTACATTCTACTACTCTGCATATCCATTTATCAATCACCCTCTCCAGAACTTTCATGCAGTGTAATAGGAGTTTGATGCCTCTCTACTACCCAAAGTTGTGGATGCCCCTTTGTTCTTGTAAACTGGCACGAGTACGCGTATTCTCCAGTCATCTGGGATATGCCTTTCTCTTCACACTGCTATTAGTACCCTCAGGAGCCATTTCTCCCCTATCTTACCTAGCATCTTTATCATATCTGCTGTGACCTCATCTGAGCCTGCTGCTTTCCCTGACTTCATTTTCCTTAGTGCTGTTCTTACTTCTTCTAGGGTGGGCTCCTCTTCTTCTCTCATTGTAGGCTGTTTCTGGGGCTGTACAGCTTCTTTGGGGTTTTCTTCATTCAGAAGCTGCTGGAAGTACTCCTTCTATCTGCCTTTGATGTCCTGTGGACTGGTGAGCAGGTTTCTGCTGGCATGCCTTATGAAGGCATCTGACTATTTTCTTTATCTTTCTGTCTTTGCCTTGCAACCTGATATAGTTTCTTTGTGCCCCTTACTGAGTCACTTTTCAGAAGTTGGTACAGTGCCGCTGATGCCCTATTCTTTGCTATTGCAACTTCTTTCTTAGCTTATGTTAGCCAACCAGTAGTCCTTCCTAGCCTGGTCAGTCTTTTCTGTCTCCCACTTCTAACTGCACTCCTTTTTTCATTTCATGACTTCCTGGACTTTTGCATTCCACCACCAGCTTTCCTTATATACCTTATTTCCATACCTGGCTCGGCCATATATCTTTTCTGTAGTCCTAACACATGCTGTTTTTAGGCGCTGCCATTCTTCTTCAACTCCACCTATTTCCTCCTCTTCTTGGGGTGCTAGAGCCCTGAGTAATTCCTTGAAGTGTTGTACTTTCTTAAGACCAGATGGCTTAGTGGTTAAGGTCTTTGTCTCTCATGCACAAGGTACAGGGTTCAAGCCTGACCTCCGACCAATGCCTGTTTGGAGTTTGCATGTTCTCCCTGTGTCTCCATGGGGTTTCTCCCATGTCTGAAAAACATGCTGAGTGCTTCCATCTCAATCTCACCAATGAATGGAGCTGTGGGTAACAGCACAGACTCTACATGGTGCCCTATAGGGGAAGAGTTGTACAGACCAACCGCTTTGGGCATCTACTGTGGTGTGCAGTATCCTCAAGATAGGAGAACATGGATCACAGACTGCGTGCAGTGGCAGGGCTAGCCACTTGACAGTGTAAAAAATGGCTCTAGGTGAGTTGGTGATTCAGTCGGTCACAAAAGTACATCAGAAAAACCACAATGTACCTTAAAGCTGATAAAGCCTGATATTAACCATTCTAGTTTACTAATAATATAGCTTTCTGTTAAATTACATTTATGTAAGGGCCTGATCACTACAAAAGTATCAACTGTAGATCATCATGATCTTCTCTGTTCTGTACAGCTGTGGGTGCTTTTCTGAGCAGATGCAAGTGCTGTGTCCGTATTTTTTTTCTGTACAGCTGTGGGTGCTGTGCCAGGTTCTTCTGAAATAATGTGAGTGCTGTGCCAGACCTTTCTGTAGAGTGATGTACTGTGCCAGGCTTTTCAGTACAACTGTAGGTGCTGTTCCAGGCTTTTCTGTACATCTGTATGTGCTATGCCAGACATTTCTGTTGAGATGTGCATGCTTTACCGGGCATTCTGTTGAGCTGTGGGTGCTGTGTGATGATTTTCTGTACAGCTGTGTGTACTGTGCCAGTTTTTTCTGTAGAGGTGCAGGTACCTTGTCTGGCTTTTCTCTACAGATGTGGGTGCTGTGCCAGGCTTTCCTGTATGGCTGTGTTTGCTGTGCCAGGCTTTTCTGTAGAGATGCGGGTGCCTTGTCCAGCTTTTCTGTACAGATGCAGGTGCTGTGCCAAGCTTTCCTGTAGATCTGTTGGTTGCAGCAGGCTTTTCTGTAAAGCTATGGGTACTGTGTCAGTGTTTTCTGTAGACATTAGTGTCGTGCCATGTTTTTATGTACAGCTGTAGGTGCTGTGCCAGGCTTTTCTGTAGAACTGTGGTTGCTCTGCCAAACTTTTCTCTGGAGCTGTGGGTGGTGTGCCTGGCCTTTCTATACAGATGTAAGTGCTGCACCAGCCTTTTTCTATGGAAATGTTGCTGGGCCAGGCTTTTCTGTACAGCTCTGGGTGCTGTGCCAGGCTTTTCTGTACAGCTGTGGATGCTGTACCAAGCTTTTCTGTAAAGATGTGGATGCTTTGCTAGGCTTTTCTAGTGAGATGTGGGTTGTATACAGGGCTTTTCTGTAGAGCTGTGGGTGTTGTGTTAGGCTTTCTTGTACAGCTGTTGGTGCTGTGCCAAGCTTTTCTGTGGATCTATGGATACTGTGCCAAGCTTGACTGTAGAGCTGCATGTGATTTGTCAGGTTTTTCTGTATCACTGTGGGTGCTATGTCAGGCTTTTCTGTATAGTTGCGGGTGCTTTGCCAGGCTTTTCTGTACAATTGTGGGTTCTGTGGCTTTTCAATACAGCTTTGGTTGTTGTGCCATACTTTTCTGTACAGCTGTGGGTGTTGTGCCAGGATTTTCTGTGAAACTGTGTGTTGTGGCAGGCTTTTCTGTACAACTGAGTGTGTTGTGCCAGACTTTTCTGTGGAATTGTGATACTCTGCCAGGCTTTTTCTGTACAGCTGTTTGTGTTATGTCAGGCTTTTCTGTAGAGATATGAGTGCTGTACCAGAATTTTCTGTACAGCTACAACTTCCATGTCAAGCTTATATGCAGAGATGTGGTTGCTGGGTCAAGGTTTTCTGCAGAGCTGTGAGCATTATGTCAGGATTTTCTATGTAGCTGCAAGTGTGTTCTAAGCTTTACTCTGGAGCTGTGGGTGCTCTGCCTAGCTTTTCTATACAGCTGTTGGTGCTGCACCAGCCTTTTATGCACAGCTGTAGATGCTGTGCAAAGCTTTCTGTACAGCTCTGGGTGCTGTGCCAGGCTTTTCTGTACAGCTGTGGATGCTGTACCAAGCTTTTCTGTAAAGATGTGGATGCTTTGCTAGGCTTTTCTAGTGAGATGTGGGTGGTATACTGGGCTTTTCTGTAGAGCTGTGGGTGTTGTGTTAGGCTTTCTTGTACAGCTGTTGGTGCTGTGCCAAGCTTTTCTGTGGATATATGGATACTGTGCCAAGCTTGACTGTAGAGCTGCATGTGATTTGTCAGGCTTTTCTGTATCACTGTGGGTGCTATGTCAGACTTTTCTGTATAGTTGCGGGTGCTTTGCCAGGCTTTTCTGTACAATTGTGGGTTCTGTGGCTTTTCAATACAGCTTTGGTTGTTGTGCCATACTTTTCTGTACAGCTGTGGGTGTTGTGCCAGGATTTTCTGTGAAACTGTGTGTTGTGGCAGGCTTTTCTGTACAGCTGAGTGTGTTGTGCCAGACTTTTCTGTGGAATTGTGATACTCTGCCAGGCTTTTTCTGTATAGCTGTTTGTGTTATGTCAGGCTTTTCTGTAGAGATATGAGTGCTGTACCAGGATTTTCTGTACAGCTACGGCTTCCATGTCAAGCTTATATGCAGAGATGTGGTTGCTGGGTCAAGGTTTTCTGCAGAGCTGTGAGCATTATGTCAGGATTTTCTATGTAGCTGCAAGTGTGTTCTAAGCTTTACTCTGGAGCTGTGGGTGCTCTGCCTAGCTTTTCTATACAGCTGTTGGCGCTGCACCAGCCTTTTATGCACAGCTGTAGATGCTGTGCAAAGCTTTCTGTACAGCTGTGGGTGTTGTGCCAAGCTTTTCTGTAGAGATATGGGTGTTGTATTGGGCTTTTCTGTACAGCAGATATTTTCTGTAGAGTTGTGGGTGTTGTGTCAGGCTTTTCTGAACAGATGAAGGTGTTGTGCCAGGCTTTTCTGTGGAGATGTGAGTACTTTTGCCAGCCTTTTCTGCAGATATGTGGTGCTCTGCCAGACTGTTCTCTATAGCTGTGGCTTCTGTGCCAGGCTTTTATGTAAAGATGTGGTTGCTGTGTCAAGCTTTCTGTATAGCTGTGAACAGTGTGTCAGGTTTTTCTATGAGCTATGTGTGCTGTGCCAAGATATTCTCTGGAGTTGTGGGTACTGTGCCTGGCCTTTCTATACAGCTGTGGGTGCTGTGGCAGGTTTTTCTATGGAAATGTTGGTGCTATGCCAGGTTTTTCTGTACAGCTTAGGTAATGTGCCAGGCTTTTCTGTACAGATGTGGTTGTTGTGCCGGGCTTTTCTGTAGACATGTTTGTGTTGTATTGGGCTTTTCTGTAGAGCTGTAGGTGTTGTGTCAGGCTTTTTTGTACAGCTGTTGGTGCTGTGTCAGGCTTTTCTCTACAACTGAGGGTGCTACTTCAGGCTTTTCTGTACAGATGTGGGTGCTGTGACAGGCATTTCTGTACAACTGTGGGTGCTGTAACAAGTTTTTATGTGGAGCTGTGAGTGCTGTGCCAGTCTTTTATACAGCTGTGGGTGCTATGCCAGGGTTTTCTGTATGACTTTGGGTGTTGTGCCACATTTTTCTGAAAATATATGGGTACTGTGCTAGGCTTTTCTATTTGAGCTGTGGGTACTGTGCCAAGATTTTTGTACATCTACTGGTGCTGTGACAAGCTTTGCTGTACAGCTGAGGATGTTGTGCCAGGCTTTCCTGTGGAATTGTGAGTGCTGCCTGTGGCATGTTTTTCTGAAAATATGTGGTTGCTGTTCCAGGCTTTTCTGTACAGTTGTGAGCTCTGCCAGCCTTTTCTGTGGAGATGTGGGTATGGTGCCAAATTTTTGTAGAACTACAGGTGCTATACTGTGCCAATTTTTTCTGTACAGCTGGCTGTGTTGTGCCAGGCTTTTATTTGCAGTTGTGAGTCTTATGTCATGCTTTTGTGTAGATATGGGGGCACTAAGCCAGGCTTTTCTGTACAGCTATGGTTTCTATGCCAGGCTTTTCTGTAGAGATGTGTTTGCTGTGCCAAGCTTTTCTGGAGAGCTGTGGGCACTGTGTCAGGCTTTTCTGTGGAGCTATGAGTGCTTTGCCAAGCTTTTGTTGTAGTTGTGGATGCTGTGACAGGCTTTTCTGTACAGATGAGTCTGCTGTTTCAGACCTTTCTATGGAGCTGTGGGTTCCTTGCCAAGTTTTTTTTTAAACTGTGACTGCTGTGCCAGGCATTTCTGTAGAGCTGTGTCCTGCTTTTCTGTACAGCTGTGGGCGCCATACCAGGCTTTCCTGTATAGCTGTGGGTGCTATGTCAAGCTTTTCTGTTGAGAGGTGGGTGATGTTTTAGGCTTTTCTGTGGAGCTGTGAGTACTGTGCCAGGCTTTTCTGTAGACATGTGTTGCTGCGCTATGCTTTTCTGTAGAGCTGTGGGTACTGTCTCAGGCTTTTCTGTGGAGCTATGGGTGCTGTGGCAGGCTTTTATCCACAGCTGTGTGTGCTATGCCAGCCCTTTCTTTACAGCTCTGGTTACTATTGTAGGCTGTTTTGTACAGATGAGTGCTCTACCATGCTTTTCTGTAGTGCTGTGGTTGCTGTACCAGGCTTTTCTGCATAGCTATGGGTGCTGTGTCAGGCTTTTCTGTACAGTTGAATGCGCTGTGTCAAGCTTTTCTGTACAGCTGCTGGTGCTGTGCCAAGCTTTTCTGTATAGCTGTGGGTGCTGTGCTAGGCTTTTCTGTACAGTAGTCAGTGCTTTCCTAGGCTTTTTTGTAAATATGTAGGTAGCTGTGCTAGGCTCAGTACTTTCCTAGGCATTTCTATAGAGATATAGGCACCATGCTAGGCTCAGTGCTTTTCTAGGCATTTGTGTACAGATATAGGTGCTGTGCTAGGCTCAGTGCTTTCCTAGGTATTTCTGTGCAGATATTGGCACTATGCTAGGCTCAGTGCTTTCCTTGGCATTTCAATAGAGATATAAGCACCATGCTAGGCTCAGTGCTTTTCTAGGCATTTCTGTACATATATAGGTTCTGTGCTAGGCTCATTGCTTTCCTAGGTATTTCTGTGAAGATATAGGCACTATGCTAGGCTCAGTGCTTTCCTTGGCATTTCTATAGAGATATAGGCACCATGCTAGGCTCAGTGCTTTTCTAGGCATTTCTGTGTAGATATAGGTGCTGTGCTAGGCTCAGTGCTTTCCTAGGTATTTCTGTGCAGATATAGGCGCTATGCTAGGCTCAGTGCTTTCCTTGGCATTTCTATAGAGATATAGGCACCATGCTAGACTCAGTGCTTTTCTAGGCATTTCTGTGCAGATGTAGGTGCTGTGCTAGGCTCAGTGCTTTCCTAGGTATTTCTGTGCAGATATAGGCACTGTACTAGGTTCAGTGCTTTCCTAGGCATTTATGTAGAGATATAAGTGCTATGCTAGACACAGTGCTTTCCTTGGCATTTTTGTAGAGATGGAGGTGCTATGTTAGGCTCACTAGTCAATTCTAACTACTCTAATATGTAGTACCACAGCAAAATCACATCTCTTAGTTAAGCAGCCTTTATGGCTCAGGATAACAGACTACTAAAATGTATACCAAGCTCCACTAAGAGGCTTCCTTTTCTGGGCTTATCTGAGTTACAGATCCCACATATCGCAGAGTATATCTATCCAGAGTCAGCTAATGTGCCTACAGTGATAGAACATGGCACGTGATAAAATCATAAACATTGTATTATGAAGTTATCAGTACATTAAACAAGAAGAAAGGGGGTTGTAGCATTTCAGAATATTTGTATAGACAGGTGCTACCAAAACATGTCTGCGGGAATGATGCATAAAATGTAAGACTTTCAAAACATTCTGAATTAAGAGAACAAAGTGATGAGAAGATACACAATTTGTAATTTTGAATGTAAGATACCCAGATAAAGTACAAGGTGCATCATCTCCCAGGGGATTACTGAGCTCTTGGAAGGTTGGCATACCACATTTATCTAGTGCATAAACATATTCTAATCAGGTATTTGACGTTTTCCTTGGACATATCACAGCACTGCTTCTGCTTTTAAAATACTAAACAAGGGGTGAAATTCATTTAGTTCCTGACAATATTTAGCTTTGGATTAATTTAGCTTGATTTTGATGAATTTACTAAACCCAACTTCAATACTCATGATGTCAGTTCTCAGAAAGAATGCACCCTTGACAGACTATCCTATTGTAGACATGTTTACACTACACACTTGTAGCACTAGATGTGAAGTCCTACACAATTAGCCTTCATCCTTTCTTAAATTAGTCACCTAAGTATCTATTGCATGAATACCTGGTTCCTGCTATATTAACAGTGGAATGTGTTTTACTCTGACTGAAATGGGCCCCTAGTATAATGCATTTTTGATTGACAGAAGCATGCAACCTCATCAAAATGATACCAATGCCGAATGGCTCCAGCCTCTGTCAAGTTCTGCCACATTCTACTGGCATACTTTGAAAACTACTATATTTTAGCTGACATTCATTTTTACAGACAACTTAATTTTTGCCAGAGTGTGGTCTTGGATGAGCTGGAATGCTTGATGAGAGATCTTCTGCTAACTTCTCTGACGTAATGTTGGCAATTGAGATTTTGAAACTAAGAGGTGTTTTGTAAGACACCAGACAATAAAACAAGCTTGCTAATATGGCTTTGCCACTGTATGTTTATAATAAACAACATTCCTTAGGTTAATCTATGCAGGCTACTATCAAATACCTCTTGCAATGAAGCATTCCATTAGTAATTACACATCAGGCTTTCAAGGCCCAAACACAGCGGTTATTATGGTGGACTGCTGGAAAGAAAAGAAAATTAAATGATGTGATTAAAAGGAACGAGGAATGAAAGATCGTACACTTGCAGAACACAGAAGACTGATGTTATGAGAGTGTTTACTTTGAATGGTGATACAAAAAAATACAAATTCCTGCTGATGTAGTAAGAGGCATTCATGAATAGCTCTGACAGCCAAAGTTCATTCACTGTGATGTATAAAGTATATTTCCCTGCTTTAATAAATAGGCTCACCACTAAAAATTAAGAAAATGTTATTGTTGGTTGGGAGAATGACTGAGATTGGCTACTATTTAGAGTTACTATCTCCACAGTGGGTGATTGCTCATTTATCAAACTGATATGCAGGACATTCACAAAAAATGAATTGTTCATCTTGTTGAAAGGTAAATATAAAACAAAAAGCACAAAGAATGCTTCTCTTGTCAGCAACTGCTAGAGTGGTTGATAGGCAGGGAATCATGTACCTTACAATTACATAGCACTGCGGGTTTCCTGGCAGAGATGTTAACACTCAACTGTCCAGATTTTCACAGAATGTCCAGATTTCTGCCCCATATTTTTGTTCTGTTCCTGAAAAAAAGGTGCAGTTTTCTGGCAAATCATTGAGGATGGAAATATATGACATACATTTGAACTTCAGGCTTCATATGCTTTAGAAATAAATTCTAATGCAAAAGCTGTTATTCTAGCAATTTTCTAAGATTATAACAGCAATATTTAAAATTCTGTCCATGATTTTGAGCCTTTGTTCAGCTATGATTTTTGGCTTTTCCAGATTTCTTCTGCTTATAAGTTGAGAGGTATGCTGGAAGAGCTCTGCAGGGGAAGGGGTTACAATACTGAAAAGGTGTGCAGGTCTATATAACATGTACTGCTAACTTCCAAGTGCTGGAAGTGTGAGGGTCGGGTCAGGTTCAACTACTGTTAGAGTGCACAACATTGCAGGCAACATTAATAGGAGGTTACTTGGCTAATGGCCCTAGGGCCATTACAAGCCTAGCCATATAAAAAAAAAAAACTGTGTACCCTAATTGACCATACTTGGATGGTCATTGTTTGCAAAGTGATCCTATGATCAGCACTGACTGCCCCTGTCCATGAGGGACATAGGTGACATTGGTGGGGTGAATTTATGGTTACCCATCTAGTTGCCAAGATTATGCTTAAATAGGGTCATTGAGGAGCTCTGCTTCACATGAAGTGGGAGCTTATTACAGAGGAGCGGCAATCTCTGGGAGACATAGCGATCTCTTCCACATGTTATGTTAATGTCACAGGGTAAAGTGAGATCCCTGAAGCGAGTGATTCTTGTCCCATTTGATTTGTGAATGTATAGCATTTCCATTATGGCAGGGTCAGAGACTGCTCTCTAGGCCAGGCAGAGGTCAAATCTCAGTCTCCTGTATGATACAGTACAGGGACAGAGCTTTCAGTCTTTCCATGTGTATGTTTTGGAGGTCCTGAATTCTCTTAGTTAAAAACCTTTGTGGTCTGTCCAGCTGCTGCAGGTGTCTGGTGAGATATATACAGAAGGGGGTATTGTACTCAATTAGTGGTTTGATAAGGGTCAAGTACAGCAGAGATATGACCTCCTTGGTTTTGGATGCAATGGCCTTATTTACAAGGTGGCTTTCCTTACCACGATGGACACATGGTGATCGAAGTTTAGATTGTTATCAACCTGTGTTCCCAAGTCTAACACCACTGGGTTTGAGCTAAGAGGGGTGCTATCTACATATTAATTATCATGGGATACTTCTTAGCCAAAGGGGATAATGAGGCATTTTTTTGCGTTTAGTTTTAGTCCATGGCTTTGGCACCAGTCATTTGTCTGTGTTGCCTATGTTGGTCCCTTCTGTAATATGTTGACATCATTGGAGGACTCTATGATTGAAACCAGTTTACAGTTGTCTGCTAACTTGGTAAGCTACAGGCCATCTACTTTTTCCTGGAATTCAGAGAAGTAGATTTCACACAGTAGAGGGCCCAGTACAGAGCCTTGTGGCACACCACTGGTAACTGGCTAGTGGTGGAAGTGGACTCCCTAACTTTAACAGTGTGTGTACTATTGGTGAGCCAGTTTGCTACCCATCTAGTGATGTATGGGTTAATCCCCAGCTGGGAGAGTTTCTCAATGATTCCTGAGTGGGGAACTGTGTCAAATGCCTTAACTAAATCAAGACAGGCAGTATGTACTGCTTTCCCCTCATCCAGGGCTTTGGGGACATTCTCAATGAAGTCAATCAAGTTTAATAAGCAAGATCTACCCTTGACAAAACTAGGCTGGGTCAAGAGTTTGAAGGTTATCTATGTCCTGGTTGATAAGGTCCATGATGATTCTTTCCATGGCCTTGCAGATAAGGCTGGTCAGGCTAATGGGTCTATAGTTCTCAGGGTCAGTTGATGGTCCCCCTTTGTGCAAGGGGATTACTGTTGCTGTTCTCCACTCCACTGACACAAAACAAGTGCTCAGGTTGTGGTTAAAGAGAGTGCTAAGTGGTTCTGCTAGGCTTTGTTTTAGAGTGTTCAGTAAGCAGCCTGGAATGTTATTCAGTCCCACAGAGGCTGTATTTTTGGTCCTGGAGAGCTCTTGCATGACCTGTTATTTAGAGATACTCAGTAGAGGAATGGTATCAGAAATTATATGGAGTGTGGCTGGTGGAGACAGCTGGGTGAAGTTATTATCAACCATAAGTTTGGAACACATTCCCTTTTAGGTTTCGGACATAGCTAAAGAATGCCTTGTTATTGTATTTAGCTAGGGATGCTAATTTAGTCTCGTAACTAGCTTTATAGAACTTTGCAATGTTTTTGATTTGCTTGTTTAAGCTGTGGAGGGTAATCTTCCTTTGCTGAGTAAGTTCCCTGTTGTTCTAAGATATCAGTTTCTTTTTGTTATATAACTTATTTATACTTGCAGTCCACCAGAGTGGCTTGAATTTTTTTTTTGAAAAGATCTGGTTTTAGTCCTGTCAGGTACAGCAGAGTCAATACATTTAAGTGGCTATACAGGGTGTTTTTCATAGGTTCATAGGTATGTACTAGGCTATCGGCCCTAGGGCCTATACAAGCCTAGCCAAATAAGGTTCCCTGGCTTTCGCCACCCAAAAAAATTATGTTCATGTGCCCCTGTCAAGCAGAGCCACAGCAATGATCCCTGGGGTGAATTTCCCATTTCCCATCCAATTGTCAAGATTTCTCTTAAAGAGGGCTAATGATAATGAGGAGCTTTGCATGACATTGATGGGTAGCCTGTTCCAGAGCATGGCAAGTCTCTGGGACAGGAATCTATCCCTCCAGCATGTTCTGTTTATTGTGGTGACAAGGTTTAGGTCCCTGGAGTGTGTGGCGTGGAGAGATTGGGATTTATTTAAGTGTAGCATGTCCATCAGATCTGGGTTAGACGTGGCTTTCTATGTTAGGCAGAGATTGCCTCGGAGTAGGCGATATGTGATGGAGTAGGGCTGGAGGTTTTTGAGATGGTCAGCGTATGGCATCTGTCTGAGGCCAGTAATCCTCTTAGTGAGGTATTCCTGTGGCCTTTCCAGCTGTTGCAGATGTCTTGCGAGGTACATGCCAAAAGGAGCATTGTACGCTATAATGGGTCTGATGAGGGATGAGTAGAGAGGAAAGATAACCTCTCTTTTCTGGAGGAGAACCCCTTTGTGATGAAGTGTGCCACGTAGAAGGATTTCCTGACTACTGTGGCGACGTGATTATCAAAGGAGAGATTACTATCCACCTGTGTTCCAAGGTCTCTTATCACACTTTCGGTGTTTAGTAGGCTACCGCCTATGTGGTAGTTCATGGGTATAGTGTTTTTCCCAAAGGGGATGACAATGCACTTCTTGGCATTGAGCTTCAGGCCATGACTTTGACACCAAGCATCAGTCTCAATGAGGCCTCTTTGCAGAATGTCCACATCCTTAGGTGAATTGATCATGGCACCTAGTTTGCAGTCATCTGCAAATTTCATTAGCCAGAGACCAGCTGTAATAGCCTGGACTTCAGAAAAGTAGATACCGAACAGGAGAGGATCCAGGACTGAACCCTGTGGTACTCTGCTTGTCACTGGTCTGAAGTCGGATTTGGAGTCAGCTACTTTCACTGTGTGGGTTCTGTCAGTGAGCCAGTTGGCCACCCATCTTGTGACATAGGGATTTATGCCTAGTCCAGTGAGTTTATCTATAACACCAGAGTGGGGTATGGTGTTGAAAGCCTTGGCGAGGTCAAGATAGTCTGTGTGCACCATCTTACCCTCGTCTATGGCTCTCGTGACTGCTTTGAAGAAGTCGATCAGGTTTAGGAGGCATGATCTACCTTTTACAATCCCAAACTGAGTGGGGTCCAGAGTCTGGAGGTTACCTATGTCTTTGTTTATAAGCTCTAGGATAATGCGTTCCATGGCCTTGCAGACCAGGCTCATCAGGCTAAATGGGCAGTAGTTCCCGGGGTCAGTGGTGGCACCCCCCCCCCTTTGTGGAGTGGGATATCTGTCACTGTGCACCATTCCATAGACACAAAGCCTGAAGTGAGGCTATGGTTGAACATGGTACTTAGGTGGGGTGCCAGTACATTCTGTAGTTTGTGCAGAATGCAGCCTGGGATGTTGTCCAGCCCCATGGATGCTGTGTTCTTGGCATTGGAGAGTGCATTCTTTACCTGTGTGGCTGTGATTTCAGGGGCTTTGCAATCATCTGGTATGGGCCCTTTGGGGGGGATGAGGGGTGGTGAAGTTAGCATTGAACCTATTTGCCAGGATGTTGGCAATATCAGTTGGTTCAGTAAATGTAGTGCTATTGTGCTGTAGTTCAGAACAGATCTGAGTGTTGCCATTGAGATTCCTACATAGTTGTAGAAAGCTATGTGGTTGTCTTTAGAATCTATAGTGATTTTGTTTTCGTAACTAGCTTTGGAGGATTTTATGAGGGATCTCAGCTTCTCACTGAGGCTGACCAGGGAGTTCCTGCAATCATGGTATTTTACTCTTTTTTGCAACAGTTTCTTCCTTCTGTTGTAGAGCTTGTTTATGGCAGGGGACCACCAGATTGGCTTTCTTTTTTTTTGGAGGATAGCGTCTTTGTTCTGTTGGGGATGGCATGGTCCATGCACTTGTGTATGTGCTTATACAGTGCATTTGTACATGATTCAGTAGTCGTGCCTCTATTTTCCATCTGTGTAGGTGTAGTGAAGTTTGCCACTTCTGACTTAAGAAGCATGAAGTTGGCTTTGGAGAAGTTTTTTACAGTGGTTTCCTTAATGGGGGATATGGATGTCTAGGGTGATTAGCTTGTGGTCGGACCTGACCAGCAAGGAGTTGCAAGCATGCAGCATCTGTTATCCATATTGGTAATGACCAGGTCCAGGATGTTGTTACTTCTGGTAGGGGTATGGATAAGCTGGTCCAGGGCATTGGAATTGATGAATTTCAGAAAAATTTGGGCAAATGAGTTAGTACATGAGTAGTTTTCCCAGCTGATGGAGGGGTAGTTGAAATCTCCAAAATGAGGGTATTGGGCTGTACCTTAATATTATCCAGTATATCGAGAAACATGGAGTGGGCATCCTGGAGCATGGCAGGGGATCTATAACAGCAGTATTTTGTACTCCTCTGCATAGGAGTCATTCTTGGCTATGTTAGCAGAGGCTTTGAAACCTTTTATACCATCACTTAGAAAACTATAGTTTACTTTGGAGAAATTTTTCAGTTTTTTTGCTCTTGCGGGGATGTCAGGTCTGATCTTTACTACAAATGAGACAGATATATAGTTTGACTTAACCAGGGAGGGCAACACACTGTGGGTGGTGCAGTGCCCCCCATGTTAGTTAGTACTAGGTCTAGGACATTTTTTATTTATTTTTTTAATTTAACATTTGTTAACGGGTAAAGTTCAACTTGGAACAAAGCCAATTTTCAGCAGAGGCCTGGGGAGAAATGCTCCATATGCATGTCTTTGTAAGCCCCTTGTGGGTATGCAGACTAACTGTTAAAGGGCATTTGAATTAACAAAGTCCAGGAACCTCAAAGTGATTGCGTTTTTGCTTGTGCAAGTCACCCAAAAAATGGATGGGTAGCTGAAGTGCCTGTTTACATCACAGTGCTAGAAGTGCTCACATGTTATTTGTAGTTTATTTTACAGGTATATTCAAGTAGTACATGCATGTATTAGAACACTTAGCATCAATGTCTCTTAGAAGGGCTGACCTCAGAGCACTGCTTGAATAAGAAACTTACTTAGATTCACACAGCATGGAAATGGTGAGAGATGGAACTGAACTTGAGGCTACATAGCTTTAACCATCTATGCTATAGTGTTGGACATGAGCAATGGAGCTATAAGATGAATTACAGAGGTATTAATTTATACAGAAGATGCATATAAGGCAGCTCTGTGTACCCAAACAAGTATGTTGCCAGTATGCTGAAACCCTCCAATGCTTAGGAGTAGAGCTGCACCGATTTCCATGTAAGGGAGGATTTAATACCATGTGCATCACTAATACGAGCCCAAGTAGCCAGAAATGTGGCTGTGTTAATGTTAATCTGTATTTTTTGCACTTCCTACTTTGATGTATGATATAAAAGTATGGAGTCCGGTGAAGTACGTTGGTCAGTGTTGCCCACTAGTGAAAACAGACATAGGTATGGTGCTATTGCAACAGTTCCAGATCTACATGGATGACCTAAGAGAAGCCTGACCTAATCTGCATGAAAGTGTGTGTGTGTGTTCATAGGTTCATAGGTGTATATTATGCTAATGACCTCTGGGGCCTTTAAAAGCCTATCCATGCAATCCAAAGGTATCCCATCCAAACCCCTTCCTCTGTTCATCAGAGACATAGGTATCAGACCAGGGGTGAATTTCTGATTTCCCATCTTCTGGTACAGACTGTACTTGTATAGTGTTAGGGAAGGGCTCTGCTTCACATAGATGGGAAGCTATTCCAGAGAATGGGGATTCCCTGAGATATGTACTTGTCTCTCCAACATGTCCTGTTTAAGTCACAGGCAAAGCTTAAATCCATAGCTCTAGTAGTCCTGGTGCTGTTCATTTTATAGATATGGAAAACAACCATCAGAGTGGGATTCAAGGATGCCTTGCATACCAAGCATAAATCACCTCTCACTAGTCTGTAGGAAACAAAATACAGAGCTAGAGCTTTGAAGCAATCTTTACAGGACATTATGTTTACACCTTGTATTCTTTTTGTAAGGAACCTCTGTGGACATTCCAGTTGTTACATGTGCCTGATCAGGTATATACAGAAGGGGGCAGTATACTCGGTGATGGCTCTGGTGTTGGCTGAGTACAGTGGCATGATGACATCCATGGACCGAGTTGCTGTGCTTATTTATAAGTTGAGTGACGCAGAATAATTTTCTTACAAACAACCTTAGACACATGTTGGTCAATAGCCAGGTTACTATCTACAAGAGTCCCCAAATCCCTGACTACTATGTCTACTTTTAGGGGTGTTTTATCAATGAGGTACTTCCCTGGGTGGCCAGCTTCCCAAAAAGTACTATTATCCATTTCATGGCATTGAGTTTTAAGCCATGGCTTTAGCACCAGACATTCATTTGTCTAAGACCTTCCTGTAAGATGTTAGTATCTTGGGGGTTTTCTGATTGTTCCTAGCTTGCAATCATCTCCAAACATGATAAGCCAGAAGTCCTTGACATTGGCCTTGACTTCTGAAAAATAGATCCCAAAGAGGACCAGGGACTCCACTGGTGACTGACATATTTGTGGGGGTGGTATCTCCAATCCTAAATTCCTGGGTCCTGTCTGTGAGCCATCTGGCTATCCAGTGAGTTAAACAGGTTTTTATGGCTAATTCCATGAGCTTGTTTACAAAGCCTGAGTGGGTTACTTTATCAAATGCTTTAGCCAGACCATGATAGGCAGCAGTATGCAATATTTTGCCCTTATCCATTGCCTTGGCGACCTTCCCAAAGAAGTCCACGAACTTCAGTAGGAATGACAAGCCTTTGATGAAACCATCTTCAAATGGGTCCAGTGTTTGAAGGTTTCCTGTGTCATTGTTAATCATTTCCATAGTAATTCTGAGGCTAGCCAGACTAACAGGTCTGAAGTTCCAGTGTTATGAAGATGGTCGCAGAGGGATGACTGTTACAGTCCTTCATTCACATAGCATAAAGCCTGTGCAGAGGCTATAGTTGAATAGTGGAGGGAATGGCCCTGATAGGTCATATTTTAGGCTGTTTAAGAGGCATCCTGGGATATTATCATGACTCATCAAAGCTGCAGTGTTAATCTTAGAAAGCACATCTAAGACCTGCTCCCTACTAATAGTTGGAGAGATTATGTTAGATGGTGTTTCCTGCTAGAGGTAATAAGGGGGTAAAGTTGGAGCTAAAATTGTTAGCCAGAAGATTTGCGATATCTTACAGTTACATGAACATGGCTCCATTTACCAGAAATTCAGCAGACTGTTGTGTGCTACCTTTGAGGTTTAGGAACTAGCTAAAGAAGGCCTTATGGTTGCTTTAGGCCTGGAAAGCATCTTTACCTTGAAATTTGCTTTGTTGGACTTAATTAATCCTCTTGGTTGACTATTCAGTTTAAGAAAATATTTTTTATCTTTTTTGGTGATGCACTGACTAATTCTAGCTATGACATTTTTTTCTTTTGTTGGACAAACTGTTTAATTTTGGATTCCACTAGGGTGGTTTGTATTTTGAGTTAGTTTGGGCTTACTTCTGGTAGGCAAAGCAACCTCTGTGAATTCACTGACACAGTTGTACAGAGATTCTGTGAATTCTGTAGGTATAGCACTTAAGTGAGTTTTCACCATTTCTCATACATTTGTCCAGTGTTCAGCCCTGAGGGCCTTCTAAGAACACTGCCTCATTAAACTCATATGTGCACATGTGTGTGTGTGTGTGTGTGTGTGTGTGTGTGTGTGTGTGTGTGTGTGTGTGTGTGTGTGTGTGTGTGTATAAATATAGGTTCATAGGTTGGTACTAGGCTCTACAAGCCTAGCCATAATTCCCTGCTATTACTTCCCTGGTCCCTTGTCTAACAGGGCAATTGACATGATCCCTGGGGGGAATTTCCTATCTCCCACCCAATCATCAAGGTTTTCTTGAAGAGGGCCAAAGAGGCGCTCCACTTGATATGTATGGGCAGTCTATTCCAGAGTATGGGAAGTCTCTGAGTCAGAAACCTATCCCTCCAGCATGTTTTGTTCATTGTGATGACCAGGTTTAGATCCCTGGAGTGTGTGGCTCAGAGGGATTGGGATTTCTTTAAGTGTAGCATGTCCAACAGCTTTGGTTTGACATGGCCTTGTATGTTAAGCAGAGATCGCCTCTAAGGGGCTGTTGTTGGGTGGCACACTGGTGTTGTGAGCTATGTGACACTTTGGTTGTGATTGGTGTTTGTTTGCGTTTCAGCTTCGGAGGTCTTTGTTGCTTGGGCAGGTTAATGTTAAGGGCCTCCGCATAAGTGGGTTTAGTGTTACTATGT